>NC_081236.1:2430971-2685971 GCF_902713425.1 Acipenser ruthenus
GTCTGTTATACTAAGATACACCCTACACATGACATTTTATTATCAATTATAAAAACAGACTCGTGAACCACAATTCAATATAAAGTGTTAGCTTAAGAATCGTGTTAGTTGCCCCAGGTGACATGAGTACACAGGGAATCATGCACTGGAATTAATAGTTGATTTCTCAAGATGTACAACACCGAATATAAATGGGTACAATTGTACCCAAAGCTTCCTCTGCATAGGAACATTTAACTACCTATTAACTACATTGTACCTGCAAGGGTTTCTGAGTGATTTTTTTTTTCCATAAAAGCTTGTGACTTTTTTTTTTTTACTTTTTTACAATGTTAAATTTGCACATTTCTCATGATTGTACCATGCATTTACCAGTTTACCATAGTTTTTTTTAATATGCTTTACCATGTCTTTCTGTGCTTTACCAAGCTTACCTTTGCTTTACCATGCTTTCACTGTGCTTTACCAAGCTTACCTATGCTTTACCATGCTTTCACTGTGCTTTACCAAGCTTACCTATGCTTTACCATGCTTTCACTGTGCTTTATTACACTGTGCTAAGCTTGTTGTTGATTGATTCGAAAATGGGCATGTGTCTTCATAATGATGGGGATGGAAGCACGCAAAATTGCAGATTGTTCCAAGTAAATGTTTTCCCAAAACACGAAAAGAAACCGACTGCCTGTCTATTAATATGATCATTTGCAAGCCCGTTTGGGTTATTTATGATGTTAGGCAAACACACTTCTGTTTGTATTCACTATCTCCATATTGCCCACATACTTTTAGGAATTCAAAGTGTATTACTTTACAGTTTATGCGTCACTGAGGAGTGTCCTGGAAAAAGATAATCTTTTCTTCTCATTAAATACATACAGCATTCTAAAAGCTGAACATTTCCATTACATCTTTTTATTATTATTATTTTTTTTTTAACAATTTTCTAGTAAATAGTTTTTGATGGTAATATGAGGTTCATAAAAAATTGTGCGATATCAAGTTTTAACTGGACACCCCTCAACAAACAAAACCAAACTGTGCTAAAGTTAACTGATGGTTTTTGCTATTTTATGAACTGTTAGTATTAAATTACTACACACATTGTCATATGTTTTCTTCACCTGCTATAAGGGCACAGATATTTACATTTACAAGAATCCTATGATCTACATTTCTTTTTTTTCTTTCTACTCACCTAGAACTGTAAGTTTGGTGCCTCCTCCAAAGTATTGCACATCTGCAGAACACTGTGCTAAGCGACTGTGAAAAAACTACCTTTCTGAGATCTGGGTTATTTATACTTTTGTTTTATCAGTTTGCCAGTGGTTTCCTTACTTTAAATTATTAGAGAGATCTTAAAGAATCCCATTGATTCAGCCTTGATAACTTGGCTCTGTTCCATACCCTCCTCACTGTGTGTGAAGATGTGTCTCCTGCCCTCCGTTCATTTAATTTCCAACTGTGTTCTCTGGTCCTGGTAACTGTGCTGTGCTTAAAATACTTCAAAGTGATCATGCATAACTAGAAAACAAAATATGCAATCACAATAAAATAAACTTAATGACTGAGGAAGTCATTCTATATGGGGTAGATTCTCAAAACGATTTACTCCAAACTCATCAGCACATTATTATATAAAACACCAATTACTAAAACTGATAAAGCTAGAATATACATTTAAAGCCTGTGCATTGAACATCAGAGATCCCAGTGTCTTAGCGTTTGTTTTAAGACATGTTTTTTTTAGTATTACTGCAATTGCTTTCCCACTGAACCGAATGTGTTCTGTGAAAGATTGTATTAATTTAATTTATGGATGTCCAAGATCGATGTAGAAATTTAGGTCTTAATTTATCGATCTGTCAAACTGCAACACTGACATTTAAATATGCTGTATTTTGGTTTATGTCTACAAAAAAAACACATTATAAAATGACCTAGAAAGAAAACATCTTTCCATTAGGAATATTAATAATTTCAAAATAACAACTGGTCTATACCTGCAGCAATGCTGGCAAGGCTTGAGGAGTCTTCCTATAGAATAATGAATTCCTTACCAAGAGCAGTGAGGACGGCAGTGTCTCTAAAGTACTGTGGATTGCCCGCACCACGGCATTGAAATAGAGCACTACACAAGCATTGAATTATACAGCATTATTTCAGTTGGTGCCTCTCATAGCAGCAACACTGTACTGACAAAGAACTGCAATCCTTAAGCTGCACAGGGCATTATATATTTTACAAGAGCATTCCCTTCTTACCTAATACAGTTAGTTTAGTTCCTGTGCCAAACTCCAAGGGTGAAGCGTTAGAACACAGCACTGAAAGCCTTTAACAAAACCAGCACCTGTATCTAAGTTATTACAGGCTGAAGCTCTGCTGTTGTCAATCTTTACAGCTAATGTTTCTTACCCAGAACAGTCAGCTTTGTTCCTTTGCCAAAGTACTGGGGTGAATTTCCAGAACACAATGCTAAACGACTTTAACAAAACTATCACCAGCAAAAAAGCACCCACAATCTTGCAGACTACAAACTGTACGTTATGAATGTGAAGATGATACTGTTTTTCTGAATTCTTACCTAATACTGTCAGCTTGGTCCCATTGCCAAAGTACTGAGTATTTGAACCAGAGCACAATGCGCCGACTGTGTAAGAAAACTAGAGAAACACAATCCACTATCTTCACTGCAGAGCTTAAGAAAGAAACAGTCAAAACTGCTGAAATGCAATTGACAGGGGTATCTATTCACAAAACTTTTAAGGATTTTTTTTATGAACCTTGACATTTATAAAATATCTATAAATATGTCACCCAAGTTTTTTTATGATCATTAACAAGGGACAGCAGTTTATTATAATGCAATGTAATGACAGTGTCATGTCAAGTTGTAAATTTATGATACAGCCTATATAAAGTAAAGGTCTCAGTTCAGATGTCCTCAAAGCTGTGCCAGCATTGCAATGTCCTTTTTGGAATAAGTCCAGTAGGCTTAGTTCCATGTTTTGGTAACACTTTAGTTTAGGGATCCGATATGCGTGATTATAAACAATCTATAATCATGTTATTAATTATTCTATTAACAATGATATAATATGATTAGAAATAATAAGACTATTATTATACACTTTTGTCATTGTTTGTTTTGCTATTGTTTATAATCGCTTATAATGGATATAGTCCTTTCAGGTCTGTTTGTTCTATGTCTGTCTGTCTGTCTGTCTGTCTGTCTGTCTGTCTGTCTGTCTGTTTGTCTGTCTGTCTGTCTGTCTGTCTGTTTGTCTGTCTGTCTGTCTGTCTGTCTGTCTGTCTGTTTGTCTGTCTGTCTGTCTGTCTGTCTGTTTGTCTGTCTGTCTGTCTCACCAACTATATGGGGTTGCTTTGTTTTTGCAATACAGTTATTATACACTTTTGCCATTTTTTTTGCTATTGTTTATAAGCACTTATAACGGATCCCTAAAATAAAGTATTACCCGTGTTCATATAAGCATGTAGGCTGATTTCACAGACCCTGATTAGCACTATTCGTGGACTGCCGTACCTTAAGGTAACATTATGTAGTCCAAGATTAGCCAATCAGGGTCTGTGAATTAGTTTAATACTATAATCTGATAAATAACTGTCTGATATGGTTTATAAGAGATTTTTTTTTTTTTTAGTGAACAAGCCCTCTCAAAAGAACACTTAACCGTGATGCCATGCAACTCGCATGTGGCGTAAAGACTAAATGACTCAGATAAATGACTTTCAAGGTGGTCTCTTACCTAACACAGTTAATTTGGTGCCATCCCCGAAGTACTGTTCTCTGTTACTACACACCATCTCTCAGCTATAGCAAAACCACCAGCTGCAGGTGCACTGTATCTACAGTAACTGGAATGTGTTAACTAACCGGCCTAGATACTTAGAAATGAACAAACTAAACCCTTCGACAATCTAAATTAACATGAGAGATATGGATTTTTATTACTGTGCTTAAACCCTAACTTTAACACGAGCTAAATTACGTTCACAGTTTTTTTTGTTTTTTGTTTTTTTTCAATCCTAAAATTCAAACTTCTGGCTAGAGCTGTACAAACCTAACAAACCATCCCCTGTGCCAAACATGCTTCCTTCTCCTTTTTCTGGTAAAGCAGAATTATCATCAATATTTATTTAACACAGATGTTTATCTGACAACCAGAATACAGAATGATGCCATGCACTTTCTCTAAAAAATACAGTTTTGCTTAAGCCTGTATGCAGCTAATGTAACCTGGGGCTAACTGTTTTAAACATTACATTTCCGTCTGGTTTCACAGACCCTGATTAACACTGATCTTGGACTTTCTAATGTTAGCTTGGATAAGGTTGTCCAAGATTAGTGCTAACTGGGGTCTGTGTAACCTGCAATACACACAAACCTGTATAGTAAATTAGCTGTTTACTATAGACTGCAATAGCAGAGTTCTCTATTAACATTTTTGCAACTACACTAAACATTACAGTATGCCGTTCACTTAAACTAGAATGATAGACTATAGCCTGACTACATTAAATACAAAATCTACTATTCCACTCAACAAAGTGTTCCAGAGACAGCAATTAATCAACCAACTAGTCTGTTTGGATTGAAGTACTTATTGCTAAAATATGTTCATCTTTCTTACCTAGCACTGTGAGTTTGGTTCCGTTTCCGAAGTAAGCTTGCTGTGAGTTCACACTGTTTGGCAGCTGCAGTAAAACTGCCTTTGCCCATCGGACACAGATGGGCTTTGGGCTGACTGCCACAGCTAGCGTTATGCTTGTGTATATTCAGAAACAAGATTATGTGTCCAGTGCAGTACAATATTTTACACAATCGCTTGGAATTGCTCTGTCATCCATTAGGTGAATATTCGTTCTGTGTTCTTACCTAGAACTGTGAGTTTGGTTCCTTCTCCAAAGTAAGCTGGGTAGTTGTTCACACTGTTTCACAGCTACAGAAAAACTTCCCCCATGAAACAAGGGGCATGGGATTGACTGTCGCACAAACTTTTATACAGCTTCATACTGGTGAACATCCACAAGCAAAATTTCATGATGTGTACAGTACAGTACAGTACTTTACATAATGCTTACACTTGGTTCATCATGAGTTATGGGATATTCATTCTGTTTTCTTTTGTTTTCTCTTTCTTTTCTTACCTAGAACTGTGAGTTTAGTTCCATTCCCAAAGTAAGGCTGGTTGAGATTCACACTGTTTCACAGCTAAAGAAAAACTACCGCCACCCATTAAAAATAAATAACAGGCAAATCAAAATAAAAACTCCATATTTTAGACATTAATTAGCTTGCTTTTGAAAGGGACGAACAAGCATCCCCCTTTTAAAATACACACAACTGGAATTTGGACATGGTGTTGCAATGACCTTAATATACTAAGGTCATGAAACTAAGCTGAAATCGCACTTATTGTAACGTAAAAAATAAATGTCATTACATTTCTGCAGTTTAAAAATTCAGGTAACTTACCAAGAACTCTTAACCTGGTGCCTTCACCAAAGTAAGCTTGGCTGGTACTGCTGAGCACAGCCACAAAGGACTCTCAGATATCAGCATTAACCCCCCCCAGCACCCATGTAGACCAGCAAGCCAAATCACTATGCTTCTCACTGTACACACATGTCCTTAATAATTGAATCTTGAATTCACCTTCCATCAGTTTTCTTACCCAGAACTGTGAGTTTGGTTCCTTCTCCAAAGTAAGCTTGTTCAGTATTCACACTGTTTGACAGTTATACAGAAAGATGGGCTTGCCCACTAAATACCAAGGGGGTTTGGGCAGAATGACATGCAACATTTGTACAGCTTCAATTGTGCTTTTACCCTGCTTAAAAATGTACTGTTGTATTCCAGTGCCACGATACAATGAAAACTGCTTAATAGTACCACTGAATAAATTGCAGTGAAAAATTACATTCCCTTGTTAACAATGCATCCGCTTAATGTGATCAAAATGAAGGTGCACAAACATTATCACATTAAGAGTTTTCACTGTAAAAGAAAAGTTCAGTATCGTAAAGTACTGTGAAACACAGGCAACTGTATAACTGCACAAGTAGCACAAGCGGACTGTGGTAAAACTAAATTTACAAATTAGCTTTCATTGTGTTTATCAGGAGCCTCTCTGACCAAAGTACAGCATTTCAAAAGATTGTGTCTTGAATTTGAAAGGTATTTAATCTGTTTCTTACCAAGAACTGTGAGTCTGGTTCCTTTTCCAAAGTAAGCTGGGGTGTTTTGTGTCACACCGTTTTACAGCAACAGAAAAACTGCCTTTGGGGTTTGGGCTGACTGCCAAGGCAAACTTTAAAAGAGCTTTTATCCTTCATGGAGGTTTTTAGAGTGTTTGCAGTATAGGTAAAGTGCAGTAAAGGACTGTGAAAGAATATGCAAGTACTGTACAAGGCAATCCATGGTATATGCATTGTATATATGTTAACTGCAGAAGTAGACATAATAACAGAGACATAATAAATTCAAAGACAACCGTTTCAACTAGAAGTCTTTCTCATTTTCTTCAGTCGTTGAGAAAACCTTCTAGTTGAAACGTTTGTTATTGAATATACTCCATTTCATTTAGTATTTCTAAATGTAGCACTATTGAGTGTATAACAATGAAGGGTGATGATGCACTGCAAAGTGCTATAAGGGATGGTTGTGAATATTCACAAACCAGATTCCATTACAACTAACTTTCATTCCTCAACTAATTCCTAGCCAGGCAGTTTTTAACTAATGGTTAAGTAGGGGTTGCTCTTATTCGTTAGTGGTAAGTGGACTAGACTAGACCAACTCTCATCCTTATAACTTAACTTATTACATGAGTAATTGCTATGGCAACCATTGGGTAAATATTAATTTTTGGTATGTTTTTCACAGGAACCCCTCTAATTAAAATAGAATATTTAAATTAATTTTGTCTTAAATTGGAAAAATATTGAATCAGTTTCTTACCCAGAACTGTGAGTTTGGTTCCTTTTCCAAAGTAAGCTGGCTGGTTGTTGTTCACACTGGTTCAGAGCTACAGAAAAACTGCCTTCCCCATTAAACACAGATGGGGTTTGTGCTGCCTGCCATGTCAATCTTTAATACAGCATTATGCATGTGAATATCTACAAACAACAGTCTGTTATGTGTACAGTACAGCACTTTATATAATAGCTTGACATTAATCTGTCCTGAATTAAATGGATATTCTTTCTGTTTTCTTACCCAGAACTGTGAGTTTGGTTCCATTTCCAAAGTAAGCTTGGCCGAGGTTCACACTGTTTCACAGCTACAGAGAAACTGCCTTCCCCACAAAACACAGATGGGCTATAGGCTGACTGACAAGGCACATTGTAATAGAGATTTCAAATTTAATAGATTCTTGTTGTCCTATATGGGTACCATTTTAAAAGTACAGTATAGCAAAGATGGGCTATATACTTTAAGAACATAAGAACATTTATAACTTTGTCATCCGCTTCCTATAGCTGGTTGATCTCAAAAGTCAGATCTTAAAGGATCCAAGTGATTAAACATTAACAACATGACTACCCATTCCATCCCCTCCACTCTCTGTGTGAAGAAGAATCTCCTTCAGCAACCTGTCAAGGTAACCCATTCCATCCCCTCAGAACTCTCTGTGTGAAGAAGAGTCTCCTTCACACTGTCCTAAGTCTATCTCCACTTAATTTTCACACTGTGTCCCCTCCGGTCTTGGTTTTAGTGCTGCGCTTAAAGTATTGGTAAAGGTTAACTTTGTAACTCATGTCCCACTTAATTCTTCTATTAAATTAATTATTCTAAAAGATCGTATTTGCTCTCAAAGCTAATTACTCCCAATAATAATTTAATGTTGGGATTGCAAGTTGTTTGTTCTTCAGAAATGAAAAGTTGGAGTAAATAGCTAAATCTAGCTTAAAGTCGAGTGTGGTAAAGATAAAAAAACGCTGACAATGCCAACTACATAATATGGGAAACAAAAATGACCATTGAACAGTGCACAGTATTTTAATAAGGGTGGTTCTTGTAGGAACACATATCACCCTTCATTATGTTTTAAGATATAGTCTAGTAACAATTTCATCCTGTATTATAAAGACATTTATTTCAGTTTCTTACCTAGCACTGTGAGTTTGGTGCCGTTTCCGAAGTAAGCTGGGTTATTGTTCACACTGTTTGACAGCTGCAGTAAAACTGCCTTCCCAACCAGACACAGATGGGCTTTGGGCTGACTGCCAAGGCAGACTTTAATAGCTTTTGTGCTATAGTGGTACCATGGTTAAAACTTCTATATACTGTAATAGTATGCTTTTGAATAGCCACACATAATATTGCATGATGTTGTGGGATATCTAGGGACCCCTCAGAATGAAAGTACAATACTTTACATACATGCTTAAAATAAAAAGGTTCATTTTCTGTGTTCTTACCTAGAACTGTGAGTTTGGTTCCTTCCCCAAAGTAAGCTTGTTGGTTGAAACTCACACTGCTTCACAACCACAGAAAAAACTGCCTTTGCCCATTAATGACAGCAGAGCTTGAGCTGACTGCCTAGCAAACTTCAATACATCTTTTTTTTGTGAATTCATTTCTATTAGGCTTGGAACCATTGCTGAATTATTTTTCAATTTGTCTGTTTCTTTACACTCACTCACACGGTAAGGCCACTTGACAGTAACATTTGAAAGCTGTTGCATACTTTATCCGTCACTAAATATTTCACCATTGTTTTATGTTTAAGTCAGCAAGCGAAGTGGATATCTATCATAGTGTCAACTGTACTAAACGGAATTGGAGAATAATATTAGCTTATGGTCATAAAAGTACTTCTTACCTAAAACTGCCAGCTTGGTGCCATTTCCAAATGTAGCTGGAGTGGTTTGAGCACAGCGTGAAAACAACGTCTTAAAAACAAAGCAGCTGTGCCTAACAACACACCTCCTTCACTACAGACTGCAGACAGACTGCAGACTTATTGGAAAAACCAGAAGAAACCAAGTCAAGCAGACAAATGTTTTAGCTAATGACATGAGGTCAAACAAGAAACATTTCAGCCACTGCATTCATCATTGCAATGGAGGTATAACTAGAAGAAACTAATAAAGGAGACTTTTACATATCTTGGTGTTTTGACATGCTAAACATAATCACTCTTCATTTATACAGCAATATATTTAATGATAGCTCTTACAAAATATTTTCAAAAATGATAATAACTTCCGAGGAACTGTTCATTTTGTGCCCTCAACAAAGTGTGCTTGGAGGTCAGTACAGTGCTCAAGTGTCCTATCAAAATACTGGGGCACTAGAAAGCAGCAGTAGGTATTTTATATTGAAAACAATGGGCGCATACACTACCTTAGAAATCAAGATGTACTTTTCCACATTTTTATAATGCTTTCTGTGCAGAATGCTTTAACTACAGTACATCACAGGACATAATTATACAATCTTAAACATCTTCTAGTACAGTACATTAACTACAATTGCTTTGGCTAGTGTCTTCATCATTTGAAATAACTAATGAAGGAACTAGCTGAAACATCTGTGTACTTGACCTAGTTTTTTCACGGTCTTGCTCCTTAAAATGATCATGTCTTTTTCAGTGTGAAAATGTTTGTGTTGAAATGTTTGTCTAGTAGACTAAGACGCTTCATTAGATTTACTCAGATTTGACGAGTGTTTAAGAGACCGGTGAACTCAATAAAACAGATATTACATCAGTTTTCTTACCTAGAACTGTGAGTTTGGTTCCTTTTCCAAAATGAGCTGGCTCGTAAGTGTTCACATTGTTTAACAGCTGGGAAAAAACTGCCTTTGCTTATAGAAAGGGTGTGTGGCTGTCTACCAGACACACATACAGCACACAAAGGAGATCTCTATCACCACATACATATCTACAATTAATAAGAATGTAACTACTAAGCCATTACAACTGAATACATTCAAATCCAAACCTAGCATTCATCACAAACTCATCATGAATTCATCAAAAGTAGTGTTGGTGTTGGGTTTCTTAATATAACAAGTGTTGAATGTGTTATGAATTCATATTTAATGTGTGTGAGTTAAATAATTAACTAATGTGGGTGAATTTTCATGTGTAATTCCACTGAATTTTTTGGAACATAAACAAAATAACCTAAAATTATTTATATCACCTTCAGTCATTGCGTGTATAATTGTACCATGTTAAATGTCCTATCTATGTATCTATTTTATAATGCATATATATATATATATATATATATATATATATATATATATGCATTATAAACATTTCACTCAACATTTCGTAATAATTAATGATTAGTTCACTAATTAAGTAGGCAATGTGTATGAATGCATATTAACTGCATAGTTTTCTTAATCTAACATATACAGTTACCTATATTTTTCAGAGTGGTATTAGCTTGTTGCAAGTATATCTGTTTTCTTACCCAAGACTGTGAGTTTGGTGCCGTTTCCAAATGCAGGCTGAATGCTTGAGCACAGCGAGAAACAGCTGGCATTAAAACATGGAGCTCTACCTAACCACAGACTTGCTGGACTGCAGACTGAAGATCAATCAAATCAGATAGGAGGCAAGATTTTCAAATGTAGGCAAACGCTGGGCAATTGAACTCAGCTATCAATACAACCCGTCTACATTACATTACGAATCTGCAAGTGAACTGAGTCTGCATCTGTGTTACGTATCATAGATATCTGTTTCTGTGCTTGATGAGGATATCGGGATTCCAGTAGTCAGTCAATACATACAAAACTGGCAGCAGAAACATTTGTCTGCTTGAGGTAAAACTATCAGCTGAAACGCTTGTCTGTTTGATTCACTTTCAATAACACTGATGAAGGCACTTCTAACGTTAGTCTGCCTGACTTTGTTTTAATAGTTTTACCCCAGAAACTATAATTATTTACCAAGAACTGTTAGCTGTAAGTCTTCCCTGAAGTAACAATAATCATAATGAAATTTATAATTAAAGTTCGGTCAGACACCAATCTCCGCGTCACCAAATTAAATCATTCAATTTACACATTAGCTAATTAAATTGTTAGCACTATAAATACCCTCTTCACTTATCTCTCAGTTGCGTTTTGATTTCATCGTAACCCACCATCTCCTCATCTCCACCTTTCTTAATAACAATTTTTATGTTTTAATCAATGGGGGTCTCAGCCTTGTCCAGTCGGCCAGGCAGCGAACCCTCAAACCAAGTTAGGTTTGATGCCAAATGAATGTGTATATACAGCATACTTTTCTGTAAAATCGCATACTCCGCATTCTCTACAATAAATATTTGTACTAAAACATTTTGTGATTGGTGTTTGTCCCGAACTACTGAACTATGTTTTAAAATATTGAAATCTTGTAAAATATAACAGACGTATTATGAGACATTTTACAAAACAGCATGATTCTTACCGAGAACGGTCAACCTAGTTCCTTCACCAAAGTAAGCTGCCCCGCCACCGCTAGCACAGTGCTGAGTCCTCAATCAAAATAAACTACACAGAACAAGGCATTCTGTCTCTAGTGATAATTAGACTAATACACCCTCACTCATTGGAGCCAGCGAAACAGACAACGTAGTTCAATGAAACAAAGTTTTCAGATACGTTCAGACATCAGTGTTGCTAAGTCATGACCAGTTTTATAAATTATAATGCCTTGATGTAAAAATATCATGCTGCTTATATATTCTCCTAGAGCACATTTTAAAGAGATTACAGAACAAACAATGGAAATGAAAGATAGATATCGTTTCTTACCTAGAACTGTAAGCTTGGTACCTTCACCAAAGAAAGCTTGGTAGCCACCACTAGCACACTGGTAAAGTCCTCAAACAAAATTCACTTGAAAGAACTTCAGAATTAGCTACTTTCTTTTAGTACACCTCAATTATGAGTGTAAAAAAACCCTCAGGTCTCAAGTTTATTTATTGTTGCTTTAGTAACTTTATTTCATCTTTCTGAAAAAAAATGCTAATGATTTACTGTAGCGTAGAGAATCTAGACTTATATATATTTTAAACAAAGAAGATGTACAATTACAATTACACTGTTTCGCGATCACTACAGTCATTTGTCATGATCTGTACTAGCTCAGTCTGTAGTGTAAAAACAATATTGACTTACCAAGAACTGTTAGTTTTGTGCCTTGCCCAAAGTAATACTGGGTGTTGGCACAGTGGTGAGTGATCATGCAGTTTCAAAACTCTCCTGGAAGCTCATTCTGGTAATGTATTACAGAATTTATAAAGACAAATCGTTTCTTACCTATAACTGTTAATTTAGTACCTTCACCAAAGAATGCTTGCCCAAAACCAGTTTGCACAGTGATACAGTCATCAATACAAATACACCAGACAGAACCCACCACTAAGCTGTGTTATACAGTTCTATAGCCTGTTTGTGTCGGTAATAACTGGTTGATTGTTAAGCCATAAACCCATAGGTCAGACTCTCACTTAAACAAATAAGATGTACAATTGTGTAGTTTCAGTATAACTGCAGTTATCTGTAAAATACAACTACTTACTAGGAACTGTAACAAAAAATATAATTTAGCTTCAAAGCTCTTCTTAGAGTTCATTTTGTTAATATATGACAGAAGAAAAAAGGTATGTATTTCCTTACCTAGAACTGTCAGTTTAGTGCCTTCTCCAAAGTAAGCTTCGTAATTTGCACAGTGCTTACGTACTATGTCTAAAAACACTACAAACCGAACTACCTCTGAAAGCTAAAACAGGCGAACTTTAGTGTAAAGAAATGCTATAAACAGCCCAGAATGCATATAGACGTGTTATAAACAATATTAAACAGTTTATAATAATATTTCATTAAAAATGTGACGAAACATACAATATCTAGTTTAATATAACCCAATACCTGACATGTTTTTATTTTTACGGTTATTAATGGTTTAACTTACCTAAAACTGTCAACTTGGTCCCTTTCCCAAAGTAAGCTTCATAGCCCGCACAGTGCTGGACCCCATAGAAATAATTGCCCTGTAAGTATTCCCTTACCTGAAACAGTCAATGTGCTCTCTAGTCCAAACAGCTACAAATAATGCCAGAACAGACTTTCCTCTCATGCCAGGCATGTGTCCTGTTCATTTTACACCTCATTGTTTACTGTTTCATCTAATTAGACATTTCAAGAAACAAACACTCAAACTTACCTAGTACAGTTATTCGGGTGCCTTCACCAAAGTGATAGTCGTAACTGGCACACTGATACACTAGCTGGTCAAAAATAATCAACGGCAAACGTGTCCCAATGTATCATCAGCTTACCCAGGAATGTGCTCAAACTAAACAAGATAACACTTTCTGGTGACCGGCATGTATATATACACTCTACTATGTTAGTTACAATAGAAGTGTTCTTTTATTAATGAAAAGCTAACTTACCTAAAACAGTAAGTTTAGTCCCCTTTCCAAAGACTGCTGCACTTCCAGTAGCACACAGTTCAATCCAATGACAAGAATATACTCATGTATAAAATCCTAGCACTGGAGCCTCATTGTAATAATAATATCCATAGTTAATCCTGAAATCGACTCTCAATTGTTGTAAAATGGAAAAGTCGTTAATTTTTTATATTTGCCATATGTTCTACTTACCCAAGAAAAAAAAAAAAAAAACTGAATTAATTAATATGCTTTTGGGTACACTCACACACTATATTGATTGCAGTGAACTTGTTTATTGTGTGAACTTACCTAAAACAACAAGTTTTGTTCCTTTTCCGAAGTATACCTCGCTGCCGGAGTCACATTGTTAAATTCAATGACAAGAACAATTCTATGTATAAAACAGCAGCAAAGCATCTTTATTGTTTAGAAATACAGCTGTAATCCTGAAATCAAGTCACATTTAAATCAGTGTTTTTCACTGAACATTTTAATATTTCACATCAATATTCAAACTCTGTCTTGAGTTTAAAAATCGCTCAAGCTTCACATCAGTATAAATCCAAAATCTGTTTTCTTGATTTTTATAAACAAGGTTAATATTCCGTTCAGTAATTTGTGAAAGTGCTCCCCATCTTGTTCTCCAGAGGCAGGTACAGTGCCAGTATTCAGCAGTGTAGGCTGCTGTGTTTCACACTGAGGTTTTTGTACAGCCAGTCAATGGGAATGTATCACCGTGGCCCCCTGTCCCCACAGCGTTAGACTGTCATACAAAAACCGTGCTGCTCACAGCGGCAACTTCCTGTGCTGTCTGACTCTAAGCTCTGAGTGCTATCAGTGCAGACAGTTTGTATTTCTACAGAGCTCACTCTCTACAGGAAGGGTATCTGTGCAGGTAATACCCACCCACTGGAAGGAAATGACACGTCACTGACCCATAAATAGCAATGCTCTTTATAGCAGAGCATTCATTAAGAAAGTGGCAGCTAGGCTCATCCTCCTAAAAAGAGAAGTAACCACCTCCCCCATATAAAGGGTTAGCATGAGGAATGGGAGGTACAAGAAAACTTAGAAGCAAATACTTTTCTGTGTTAAAAGCACATGGTTACTTTGGTCACACTTTAGGGTTAGAGTACATATATTATTATGGGCTTGTTATAAAATCTTTAAATTCATTCACAAACATATCGTGATCGTCAGTCTCATGTACCCAGTGAATTGTAAGAACACCTGCATTTGCATTAATAGCTAAACTGGGTCTATCTTTTACACAAAAGGTTTCCAGTGTGCACGTGTGTAACTCTAAAGTGAACCCTGAGTAACACACAGTATGACAAGGGCTTCGATGGTTAACAGCAGACTTAAAGGAAACTTTGACATTCGGTGTAGTGGGGGGGTGGGGGGGGTGGGGGTTGGTATGATTCTATGACACCTGCAGTACAATTGTAAGCCTCCGTGGCATAGAAAGTTATGCATTTTAATAATCAACAAATACATTATATGAATAGTCCTGGTATGTGTATTTATTATTATTATTATTTATTTCTTAGCAGACGCCCTTATCCAGGGCGACTTACAATCGTAAGCAAAAACATGTGGACCTTTTTTCCTCCAAAAAAAAGAACTAACTTAATTTATAGTGAACTTTTTTCTATACAAGTAGACGCTATACTTGCATTTTGGAACCAACCAATTTTCACAATTGTAATAATAATAATAATAATAATAATAATAATAATAATAATAATAATAATAATAATAATAATAATAGCAAGGTTTTAGTACAACATGAATGTAGAAGTCACCTTTAAAATATTGGCTCCACTTCCATATGTGATGGACTCCAGTGCATTAGCTGCTATTCTTGCAGTGTTAATTAAAAGTTTTATCGTTTTTGTCTTTTTAAAAATATACCTTAAAGCCATAAATATTTGCGACCAAAATATTTGTTGAATCACACCCATTAAACCTATTTTGCTCCAGAAATGTTGGTGCCCCGTTGCAATATACAAAGTATGTATTGTTAGTGGAATTTGATATTCGTGCCAAAAATATTTGCAGTTTTTTTTTTCATACTCCTGCAAATATTTATGGCTTTACAGTAGAATAATTGGAGTAGCACAGAATATCCTGCAGGGGGCAGTATTTGATAAGGTAAATGGCAATGCATTAAATCAGCATTACCATGACAGAGACAGTTAAGCTGATAACTCAGCACCTGCAGCTGCTTTTGTGTGGGTTTGGTGGGTACCTTTCATATATTATCTGTATCCCAGCATACACAAGGAAGCGGTATTTACCAGAGTCTATCACATTGTTATATACAGAACATTCAGCAGGGGGCAGCAGTGCTCAATCAGTGCCAATTTCTGAACAAAGTAAGAGATGCTTCGGCTAATGTTATTGAGGTAATGCTAGAAGAAAATAAATCAAGCAGACTAACTTCCTGCTACTGCTTTTATCAGTATGAAGCAGGGATTCGGATTGCTTACAGATTGAAGCAATAGAAGCCTGATTAGAGGGGAGTGTCTTCTGGTAGCTGAGCATGCTGGACAGACAAGCTTCACAGCCCAGGTCACTCCTGGAGGTTAGTGCAGTAAGATACTGAACACAGACTAGGAGGTGGGTTCAATCTAAAACCAAGGCAGGTGTGTGTTCTGAGAAGCTGACGGCTTTACGGTTTGCATTGCTTCTTACAGAGCATCAAATCAAAGAATTACTGAAATGCAAGGCGCTGCATTACGGGAGGAGAGATATCACACGGGGATGCTTAGCATGGCTCACCCTTGTATTAAATGACATACAGGAGTCTTTTTTTTGTTGCTTTGATAGATGCCAGTTTCATTTGCTGGACCCGACTTTATTGAATCTATATGGCAGGACCTTCAACACTAGGCTTCCCATGATCAACGAATGCTGTACGAAAATGCAACACTGCATCCTAACCTCCTTATGGGGGTGGGTATCATTCCGAGCGGCTCTTATTTGCAATATATATATATGTATATATGTTTGTATTGTTTCTAGTTGTTCTAGTTGCCTGCCACAGATACATTTATAGAAATCAGAGAAGCACCATCTAGATCAGTGGTTCAAAACCCTGGTCATGGGGACACCCTGCTGGTTTTCATTCCAACTGAGCTCTCAGTTACTTAACTAGACCCTTAACTGAACTGATCATTTGCTAAATTAGACCTTTTTTAATAGTTTTCATCTCCTAAAAAGCTCAAGTTCAAGTTCAAGTTCATTACTTATTGGGAAGCGCTGATCTAGTGCACAGTGTATTGCCTTCAGTACAAGAATAACCCTCTGTATCTGTTCAGTAGGTGACGCTGGCTGATCATCTTATCACATCTAATCACAAGCTGCAAGCCGGCTGTCAGAACCACTTCCCTTTCAGCTGTGTCAGAGCTGTGCTGCGAGTGTCAGTTTTTGTAAAGCTGTGATGCAGTTCTGTGTCAGTGTGATACTCGATGCACAGAAATACACGGCAGTGTCTTCAGATGTTAAGCTCGCTATTTCTAAAGAGGAGTGGTAGGTGTCTGGTCTAATTATGCCAAACTTGGATTCAAACCCTTTTTCTATTTCTTTATGATTCGCACCAGTTGAATAACCTATTAAAGTTAATCCTCCATCTCTGACTTGCTGGTACCAGTAGATTTGGTAGTGAGTGCTTTGATCATGTTCACAGTTTATCGTCACATTTGTTCTTTTGCTGCTCAGTAAGATCTCGGGTGTCTGAGTGACAGTCACTGCCTGAGAAAAACCTGTAAAAGAAGAGAATAGCAGGTACAATGTTAGGTAAACAGAGAAACAGGAAGACTAACAACTAATTAGTAAATGTGAGTAATCTACAGGATAATAATAATAATAATAATAATAATAATAATAATAATAATAATAATAATAATAATAATATATTTTATTTTTTTATTAATATAAAACATGGCTAAAATGTCTTACTGGTAATAGACAGCAGCACAGTGAGTGAACAGAACAGAGTGACCATGTCTGTAACACACACACACACACAGAGCAGAGCAGACTCTCACACTGAAACACCCGGCAGCAACTCCAAGAGATGAACGACTAAGAAGTGACGTCTCAGAGGAAGGTAACTCTTACATCACTGTCACTGAAGAAATGGGTGCAGCTAAGACCCCAACTTTGTTACCATATTTCATGTTTCCAGTTCTGTCATTTGTTTTCTAGCAAAGGAACCCATATTAGAGCAATGAGACCGTGTTTAAGACACAGGTTTAGACCCCTAATGATTATTTAGTGCAGCACTGAGAGGGGCTGCCAGGTGATTCCAGGCTCATGGAATCACAGGGCTGGAGGGACACATGCAGTGCCTGGCCTGGGTTTGTACCAGAGAGAGGTTAATCCAAATGCAAGTGCTGTCTAAATGATTTTAAAATCAGCAGGATTGACATTTTAACTACTTTTTGGCAGCTGTATGTAGCCTTTTTAAGTTGATTTATAAATGAGTGGGTGGACTGGGAGTGGGATAAAAATCCTTGCTGGATGGCTGTTTCTCTTTTAGACTCTATGCCCCCAGATTGTCACTTCCCTTTCAGATGTGTCAGAGCTGTGGTGCGTGTGTCAGTTTTTGTAAAGCTGTGATGCAGTTCTGTGTCAGTGTGCTTGTTTTGATGCACAGAAATACACGGCAGTGTCTTCAGACTTCACACTCTTTATCTCAAAAGAAGATCTCTTGATTTCGGGTCTGTGAATAGTGAAGCTGGATTCAAACCCTGCTTCATATTGTTCATCATCCTTATTCAATGAATAAGCGATTAAAGTTAACCCTCCATCTCTGACTTGCCGGTACCAGTAAAGATAGTAGTGATCAGCGGCATCATGTACACAGTGTAGCACTGCAGGCTCTCCAGTCCTGCTCAATAAGAAGATACTGGGAGTCTGAGTGACATTGACTGCAATAGAAAAACCTGCAAATGGAGACATTAGAAGTGATGATGAGATACATGGATAGACTGACAAGCATTTGTTATTATTATTATTATTATTATTTATTTCTTAGCAGACGCCCTTATCCAGGGCGACTTACAAGATATCACATTATTTTTACATACAATTACCCATTTATACAGTTAGGTTTTTACTGGAGCAATCTAGGTAAAGTACCTTGCTCAAGGGTACAGCAGCAGTGTCCCCACCGGGGATTGACCCCACAACCCTCTGGTCAGGAGTCTAGAGCCCTAACCACTACTCAACACTGCTGCTATTTGTAAATATCATCCTTATGCAACATGTTAATATTAATAAGAATATTAAGAATTACAAATAATAATATAATTCCATTGGTCAATTATAATTTCTGTTATATAAAATTCAGAAGCCTCTTACTGGTAATAGAAATCAGCACAGTGAGTGAACAGAACAGAGTGATCATGTCTGCAACACAAACACAAACACACACACAGACACACACACAGCAAAGCAGACACTCACACTGAAACACCAGCACTAAGAGCAGAAATACTAGGAAATGATCTATCATAGAACCAGCACATCACTGTCATGTTAGCAAACAGGCAGGGCTTAAAGAGTAAGTAGCGGGGATCCAGAAATACAGCGTCACACGTCCCCACGTGTAGCTACAGCTGTTTAAATAACGAACCTGGCATTTTTCTTTTCATTGTGAACATCCTGACAACTTTTCACACTTTAAAGTCTGTTTCAAAGCTCTTTTCAAAATGCCTGCTCTATGCACTGATAGTGTAAGGATTATTACCCACATTGTCAAACAGGTAACACAGCAATAACGATCCATGATGTGGTACGGAACAGAAAAGCCAGAGCACTTGTTGTGATTTTTTTTTTAATCGCTCTTCCTGCAGTGATTTAGAGGACAGATCTCAAACCCTAGTGCACTAGAGCAGAAATTTTGAAAATACCTTTGAAAAAGACTTTAAAGTTATGTGTCAAAAGTTGTCAGGATGTTAACAATGAAAATAAAAATGCCCAGTAGCAACACGTGGGGATGTGTAACACTATATTTTTCGGAACCCCGATACTTAACTCTTTAAGAATATTTCTACAGGAATGTCACTTTTTTTTGAGGGGTTGTGAGGCTCAAACAGACCACAGGAGAATGTTGAGCCATCCCAGTAAATGAAGTGCAAAGAGTCTCTACAACATGATTACCTTGAAATATTCATAATGCATTTGTACATGTTATTACTACAGTTTAGAACTCCATGGTGTCTTAATAATATCTCTAACTTAATGTATAAAGCTGTGACAGGGTGGACGAGTGGTGACATCAGGTCAGATAAGCATCAGGTCAGATAAGCCAATAAGCCTGACTTCTATTATATGTAAACTTATGGAAACTATAATAAGATCCAAAATGGAAAATTACTTATATGGTAACAATATCCTGGGAGACAGCCAGCATGGTTTTAGGAAAGGGAGATCATGTCTAACTAACCTACTTGACTTTTTTGAGGATGCAACATTGAAAATGGATAACTGCAAAGCATACGACATGGTTTATTTAGATTTCCAGAAAGCTTTTGACAAAGTCCCGCATAAAAGATTAATTCTCAAACTGAACGCAGTAGGGATTCAAGGAAATGCATGCACATGGATTAGGGAGTGGTTAACAGGTAGAAAATAGAAAGTACTGATTAGAGGAGAAACCTCAAAATGGAGTGAGGTAACCAGTGGTGTACCACAGGGATCAGTATTAGGTCCTCTGCTATTCCTAATCTACATTAATGATTTAGACTCTGATATATTAAGCAAACTCGTTAAATTTGCAGACGACACAAAAATAGGAGGAGTGGCAGACACTGTTGAAGCAGCAAAGGTCATTCAAAATGATCTAGACAGCATTCAAAATTGGGCAGACACATGGCAAATGAAATTTAATAGAGAAAAGTGTAAAGTATTGCATGCGGGCAATAAAAATGTGCATTATAAATATCATATGGGAGATACTGAAATTGAAGAAGGGAACTATGAAAAAGACCTAGGAGTTTATGTTGACTCAGAAATGTCTTCATCTAGACAATGTGGGGAAGCTATAAAAAAGGCTAACAAGATGCTTGGATATATTGTGAGAAGTGTTGAATTTAAATCAAGGGAAGTAATGTTAAAACTCTACAATGCATTAGTAAGACCTCACCTAGAATATTGTGTTCAGTTCTGGTCACCTCGTTACAAAAAGGATATTGCTGCTCTAGAAAGAGTGCAAAGAAGAGCAACCAGAATTATCCCGGGTTTAAAAGGCATGTCGTATGCAGACAGGCTAAAAGAATTGAATCTATTCAGTCTTGAACAAAGAAGACTACGCGGCGATCTGATTCAAACATTCAAAATCCTAAAAGGTATAGACAATGTCAACCCGGGGGACTTCTTTGACTTGAAAAAAGAAAAAAGGACCAGGGGTCATAAATGGAGATTAGATAAAGGGGCATTCAGAACAGAAAATAGGAGGCACTTTTTTACACAGAGAATTGTGAGGGTCTGGAACCAACTCCCCAGTAATGTTGTTGAAGCTGACACCCTGGGATCCTTCAAGAAGCTGCTTGATGAGATTCTGGGATCAATAAGCTACTAACAACCAAACGAGCAAGATGGGCTGAATGGCCTCCTCTCGTTTGTAAACTTTCTTATGTTCTTATGTTCTAGAAGCAGGAACCAAAAAACTGACACCAATACTGCAGATTCAAAAAGACGCTGCGCGCCGTTTATTCAAATAATACAAAAATAAATAAAATATTTAACCAGAAAACACAGTGCTCACAGAGCGAAAATAAAAGTTTAAACAAAAATAATCACAAACACAAAATAATAAATAATCCAGGTCAGGCTGGGAAAATCGTCTTCTCTGTTCCAAGATATTTTTCTCTCTCTCTCTCTCTCTCTCTCTCTCTCTCTCTCTCTCTCTCTCTCGCTCCTCTCGCTCCTCACACCCACACCCTGAGTGCAGAGAGCTGCAGGCTTTTATGAAGGTGACCATCTCCCAATTAGCAACAAATTAATCACTTAAGTATCGGGAGATGGCCACCTTCTGCACGAGGTTTTTTTTAATTCCTGTGGAAGGGGCTACCCATCCAGGCTACTAAACAAAATACAAAACAAAACATTCGGCTACGCCATCATATATAAATATAATAATAACACATAGTAATAAATAAATCATACACCAAACACACACGGCTTTCGCTATCATATAAATACAATAATAAATCATAATACAAAACAATAACCTGCACAGGGGCGGAGGGGGAGACCCCGTTCTAAAAATAAATAAACAAATAATACGTACAGGGCTCCTCGCCCTGTTACAAAAGCTTGTATATTTCACCTTGCTAATAGGCATACAATACAGTGCTGTCCCCAGGGATGTTGCATTACAGGAGTGTGCTGTATTTGCACATGACACATGGTTTGAATATGACTGGACTGGGATGTTGGGAGGTTGGGAGGTGGGCGCACACTCATGTTGCATTTTCATTTACGTTTTATTTGCATGTCTTAAAACAGGAGTAAGTTCTCGACTCAGAAATGGGAACACCTAAAATGCACTTCTGGCACCCCCTTCTGTTGCAATAAAAGAACTACTACTGAAATCGGTTCATCACACCTAATCACAAGCTGCAAGCCGGCTGTCAGAACCACTTCCCTTTCAGCTGTGTCAGAGCTGGGCTGCGAGTCAGTTTTTGTAAAGCTGTGATGCAGTTCTGTGTCAGTGTGATACTCGATGCACAGAAATACATGGCAGTGTCTTCAGATGTTAAGCTCGCTATTTCTAAAGAGGAGTGGTAGGTGTCTGGTCTTATTATGTCAAACTTGGATTCAAGCCCTTTTTCTAGTTCTTTGCTAGCCGCACGAGGTGAATAACCTATTAAAGTTAATCCTCCATCTCTGACTTGCCGGTACCAGTAGATTTGATAGTGAGAGCTTTGATCATGTTTACAGTTTATCGTCACATTTGTTCTTTTGCTGCTCAGTAAGATCTCGGGTGTCTGAGTGACAGTCACTGCCTGAGAAAAACCTGTAAAAGAAGAGAATAGCAGGTACAATGTTAGGTAAACAGACAAACAGGAAGACTAACAACTAATTAGTAAATGGCAGTAATTTACAGGATAATAATAATAATAATAATAATAATAATAATAATAATAATAATAATAATAATAATAATAATAATAGCACATTTGCTAAAACATGACTAAAATGTCTTACTGGTAATAGAAAGCAGCACAGTGAGTGAACAGAACAGAGTGATCATGTCTGTAACACACACACACAGCAGAGCACAGCAGAGCAGACTCTCACAATGAAACACCCGGCAGCCACTCCAAGAGATGAACGACTAAGAAGTGACGTCTCAGAGGAAGATAACTCTTACATCACTGTCACTGAAGAAATGGGTGGAGCTAAGACCCCAACTTTGTTATCATATTTCATGTTTCCAGTTCTGTCATTTGTTTTCTAGGTAAAGGAACTAATATTAGAGCAATGAGACTGTTTAAGACACAGATTTAGCCCCCTAATGATTATTTAGTGCAGCACTGAGAGGGGCTGCCAGGTGATTCCAGGCTCATGGAATCACAGGGCTGGAGGGACACATGCGGTGCCTGGCCTGGGTTTGTACCAGAGAGAGGTTAATCCAAATGCCAGTGCTGTCTAAATGATTTTAAAATCAGCAGGATTGACACAGCATTTTAACACTTTTTTTTGCAACGGTTTGTTGCATTTTTAAGTTGATTTATAAATGAAAAGGTGGACTGGGAGTGGGATAGCAATCCTTGCTGGAGGGCTGTTTCTCTTTTAGACTCTATGCCCCCAGATTGTCACTTCCCTTTCAGCTGTGTCAGAGCTGTGGTGCGTGTGTCAGTTTTTGTAAAGCTGTGATGCAGTTCAGTGTCTTCAGACTTCACACTCTTTATCTCAAAAGAAGATCTCTTGACTTCAGGTCTGTGAATAGTGAAGCTGGATTCAAACCCTGCTTCATACTGTGCATCATCCTTATTCAATGAATAAGCGATTAAAGTTAACCCTCCATCTCTGACTTGCCGGTACCAGTAAAGATAGTAGTGATCAGCGGCATCATGTACACAGTGTAGCACTGCAGGCTCTCCAGTCCTGCTCAATAAGAAGATACTGGGAGTCTGAGTGACATTGACTGCAATAGAAAAACCTGCAAATGGAGAAATTAAAAGTGATGATGAGATACATGGATAGACTGACAAGCATTTGTAAATATCATCCTTATGTAACATGTTAATATTAATAAGAATATTAAGAATTACAAATAATAATGCAATTCCATTTGTCAATTATAATTTCTGTTATATAAAATTCAGAAGCCTCTTACTGGTAATAGAAATCAGCACAGTGAGTGAACAGAACAGAGTGATCATGTCTGCAACACAAACACACACACACACACTGCAGAGCAGACTCTCACACTGAAACACCAGCACTAAGAGCAGAAAGACTAGGAAATGATCTATCAGAGAACCAGCACATCACTGTCATGTTAGCAAACAGACAGTGCTTGAAGAGTAAGTAGCGGGGTGTGACAAGCAGGCTCTAGTGGTTACGTCAGACCAGAAAGGAGTACACAGACAGATGGTGGATGAAATGGTAAAGGTGCTTGCTTGCGCCGGTTTATTTTAAAATAAAAGGTTTGAACAAAACAAAACACAGGACACAGCACTTGTGGCCAAAATAAACAGACAAACAAAACGAACAGACACTAACAGACAGGGACGAACACTAAACAAACACGTACTGTGCTGGTCCTCCAGCACCACGTAGCAATTGCTTACTATTTACTTTACTTTAGATTTTCTCTTCTCACTCTCTCCTGTTCCTTCGCCCTGAACACAAAAAATACTTGTGCTCATTACACACATTATATCCCGTGTACCAACTACAATTCAGCAACATTAACACACGTAACATACAACACAGAAATGCACACAAGGGCGGGGCACATTGCCTCACGGGGTTCCAGAAATACAGCGTCACACGTCCCCACGTGTTGATACAACTGTTTAAATAACTGACCTGGCATTTTTCTTTTCATTGTTAACATCCTGACCACTTATCACAAATTTCAAAGTCTGTTTCAAAGCTCTTTTCAAAATGCCTGCTCTATGCACTGATAGTGTAAGGATTATTACCCACATTTTCAAACATGTAACACAGCAATAATGATCCATGATGTGGTACGGAACAGAAAAGCCAGAGAACTTGTTATGATTTTTTTTTTTAATCACTCTTCCTGCAGTGATTTAGAGGACAGATCTCAAACCCTAGTGCACTAGAGCAGACATTTTGAAAATAGCTTTGAAAAAGACTTTAACGTTATGTGTCAAAAGTTGTCAGGATGTTAACAATGGAAAGAAACATTACAGGTAGCAACACGTGGGGATGTGTAACACTATATTTTTCAGAATCCCTCTACTTAACTCTTAAAGAATATTTCTAAAGGAAGGTCACTTTTTTGTGAGGGGTTGTGGGTCCCAAACAGACCACAGGAGAATGTTGAGCCATCCCAGTAAATGAAGTGCAAAGTGTCTCTACAACATGATTACCTTGAAATATTCATAATGCATTTGTACATGTTATTACTACAGTTTAGAACTCCATGGTGCCTTAATAATATCTCTAACTTCATGTATAAAGCTGTGACAGGGTGGACGAGTGGTGACATCAGGTCAGAAGCACGAACCAGAAAACTGACACCAGTACTGCAGATTCAAAATGACGCTGCGCGCCGTTTATTCAAATAATACAAAAATAAATAAAATATTTAAACAGAAAACACAGTGCTCACAGAGCGAAAATAAAAGTTTAAACAAAAATAATCATAAACACAAAATAATAAATAATCCAGGTCAGGCTGGGCAAATCGCCTTCACTGTTCCAAGATATTTTTTTCTCTCTCTCTCTCTCTCTCTCTCTCTCTCTCTCTCTCTCTCTCTCTCTCTCTCTCGCTCCTCTCGCTCCTCACACCCACACCCTGAGTGCAGAGAGCTGCAGGCTTTTATGAAGGTGACCATCTCCCAATTAGCAACAAATTAATCACTTAATTATCGGGAGATGGCCACCTTCTGCACGAGGTTTTTTTTAATTCCTGTGGAAGGGGCTACCCATCCAGGCTACTAAACAAAATACAAAACAAAACATTCGGCTACGCCATCATATATAAATATAATAATAACACATAGTAATAAATAAATCATACACCAAACACACACGGCTTTCGCTATCATATAAATACAATAATAAATCATAATACAAAACAATAACCTGCACAGGGGCGGAGGGGGAGACCCCGTTCTAAAAATAAATAAACAGGAGGGACACATGCGGTGCCTGGCCTGGGTTTGTACCAGAGAGAGGTTAATCCAAATGCCAGTGCTGTCTAAATGATTTTAAAATCAGCAGGATTGACACAGCATTTGAACACCTTTTTTTGCAACGGTTTGTTGAATTTTTAAGTTGATTTATGAATGAAAAGGTGGACTGGGAGTGGGATAGCAATCCTTGCTGGAGGGCTGGTTCTCTTTTAGACTCTATGCCCCCAGATTGTCACTTCCCTTTCAGCTGTGTCAGAGCTGTGGTGCGTGTGTCAGTTTTTGTAAAGCTGTGATGCAGTTCTGTGTCAGTGTGATACTCGATGCACAGAAATACACAGCAGTGTCTTCAGACTTCACACTCTTTATCTCAAAAGAAGATCTCTTGACTTCAGGTCTGTGAATAGTGAAGCTGGATTCAAACCCTGCTTCATACTGTGCATCATCCTTATTCAATGAATAAGCGATTAAAGTTAACCCTCCATCTCTGACTTGCCGGTACCAGTAAAGATAGTAGTGATCAGCGGCATCATGTACACAGTGTAGCACTGCAGGCTCTCCAGTCCTGCTCAATAAGAAGATACTGGGAGTCTGAATGACATTGACTGCAATAGAAAAACCTGCAAATGGAGAAATTAAAAGTGATGATGAGATACATGGATAGAGTGACAAGCATTTGTAAATATCATCCTTATGCAACATGTTAATATTAATAAGAATATTAAGAATTACAAATAATAATGCAATTCCATTTGTCAATTATAATTTCTATTATATAAAATTCAGAAGCCTCTTACTGGTAATAGAAATCAGCACAGTGAGTGAACAGAACAGAGTGATCATGTCTGCAACACAAACACACACACACACACTGCAGAGCAGAGCAGACTCTCACACTGAAACACCAGCACTAAGAGCAGAAAGACTAGGAAATGATCTATCAGAGAACCAGCACATCACTGTCATGTTAGCAAACAGACAGGGCTTAAAGAGTAAGTAGCGGGGTGTGACAAGCAGGCTCTAGTGGTTACGTCAGACCAGAAAGGAGTACACAGACAGATGGTGGATGAAATGGTAAAGGTGCTTGCTTGCGACGGTTTATTGTAAAATAAAAGGTTTGAACAAAACAAAACACAGGACACAGCACTTGCGGCCAAAATAAACAGACAAACAAAACGAACAGACACTAACAGACAGGGATGAACACTAAACAAACACGTACTGTGCTGGTCCTCCACGTAGCAATTGCTTACTATTTACTTTACTTTAGATTTTCTCTTCTCACTCTCTCCCGTTCCTTCGCCCTGAACACAATAAATACTTGTGCTCATTACACACATTATATCCCGTGTACCAACTACAATACAGCAACATTAACACACGTAACATACAACACAGAAATGCACACAAGGGCGGGGCACATTGCCACACAGGGTTCCAGAAATACAGCGTCACACGTCCCCACGTGTTGATACAACTGTTTAAATAACTGACCTGGCATTTTTCTTTTCATTGTGAACATCCTGACAACTTTTCACACTTTAAAGTCTGTTTCAAAGCTCTTTTCAAAATGCCTGCTCTATGCACTGATAGTGTAAGGATTATTACCCACATTGTCAAACAGCAATAATGATCCATGATGTGGAAGGGAACAGAAAAGCCAGAGCACTTGTTATGATTTTTTTTTAAATCACTCTTCCTACACTGATTTAGAGGACAGATCTCAAAACTCAGTGCACTAGAGTGGATATTTGCACGACACATGGTTTGAATATGACTGGACTGTGATGTTGGGAGGTTGGGAGGTGGGCGCACACTCATGTTGCATTTTCATTTACGTTTTATTTGCATGTCTTAAAACAGGAGTAAGTACTCAACTCAGAAATGGGAACACCTAAAATGCACTTCTGGCGCCCCCTTCTGTTGCAAAAAAAGAACTACTACTGAAATCGGTTCATCACACCTAATCACAAGCTGCAAGCCGGCTGTCAGAACCACTTCCCTTTCAGCTGTGTCAGAGCTGTGCTGTGAGTGTCAGTTTTTGTAAAGCTGTGATGCAGTTCTGTGTCAGTGTGATACTCGATGCACAGAAATACACGGCAGTGTCTTCAGATGTTAAGCTCGCTATTTCTAAAGAGGAGTGGTAGGTGTCTGGTCTAATTATGCCAAACTTGGATTCAAACCCTTTTTCTACTTCTTTGCGAGTCGCACCAGGTGAATAACCTATTAAAGTTAATCCTCCATCTCTGACTTGCCGGTACCAGTAGATTTGGTTGTGAGTGCTTTGATCATGTTCACAGTTTATCGTCACATTTGTTCTTTTGCTGCTCAGTAAGATCTCGGGTGTCTGAGTTACAGTCACTGCCTGAGAAAAACCTGTAAAAGAAGACAATAGCAGGTACAATGTTAGTTAAATAGACAAACAGGAAGACTAACAACTATTGAGTAAATGGCAGTAATTTACAGGATAATAATAATAATAATAATAATAATAATAATAATAATAATAATAATAATAATAATACATTTGCTAAAACATGACTAAAATGTCTTACTGGTAATAGACAGCAGCACAGTGAGTGAACAGAACAGAATGACCATGTCTGTAACACACACACAAACACACACACAGCAGAGCAGAGCAGAGCAGACTCTCACACTGAAGCACCCGGCAGCCACTCTAATTGAAGAACGAGTAAGAAGTGACGTCTCAGAGGAAGGTAACTCTTACATCACTGTCACTGAAGAAATGGGTGCAGCTAAGACCCCAACTTTGTTATCATATTTCATGTTTCCAGTTCTGTCATTTGTTTTCTAGCAAAGGAACTAATATTAGAGCAATGAGACCGTGTTTAAGACACAGGTCTCGCCCCCTAATGATTATTTAGTGCAGCACTGAGAGGGGCTGCCAGGTGATTCCAGGCTCATGGAATCACAGGGCTGGAGGGACACATGCGGTGCCTGGCCTGGGTTTGTACCAGAGAGAGGTTAATCCAAATGCCAGTGCTGTCTAAATGATTTTAAAATCAGCAGGATTGACACAGCATTTGAACACCTTTTTTTGCAACGGTTTGTTGCATTTTTAAGTTGATTTATAAATGAGTGGGTGGACTGGGAGTGGGATAGCAATCCTTGCTGGAGGGCTGTTTCTCTTTAAGACTCTATGCCCCCAGATTGTCACTTCCCTTTCAGCTGTGTCAGAGCTGTGCTGGGAGTGTCAGTTTTTGTAAAGCTGTGATGCAGTTCTGTGTCAGTGTGATACTCGATGCACAGAAATACACGGCAGTGTCTTCAGACTTCACACTCTTTATCTCAAAAGAAGATCTCTTGACTTCAGGTCTGTGAATAGTGAAGCTGGATTCAAACCCTGCTTCATACTGTTCATCATCCTTATTCAATGAATAAGCAATTAAAGTAAACCCTCCATCTCTGACTTGCCGGTACCAGTAAAGATAGTAGTGATCAGTGGCATCATGTACACAGTGTAGCACTGCAGGCTCTCCAGTCCTGTTAAATAAGAAGATACTGGGAGTCTGAGTGACATTGACTGCAATAGAAAAACCTGCAAATGGAGAAATTAAAAGTGATGATGAGATACATGGATAGAATGACAAGCATATGTAAATATCATCCTTATGCAACATGTTAATATTAATAAGAATATTAAGAATTACAAATAATAATGCAATTCCATTTGTCAATTATAATTTCTGTTATATAAAATTCAGAAGCCTCTTACTGGTAATAGAAATCAGCACAGTGAGTGAACAGAACAGAGTGATCATGTCTGCAACACAAACACACACACACAGAGCAGAGCAGACTCTCACACTGAAACACCAGCACTAAGAGCAGAAAGACTAGGAAATGATCTATCAGAGAACCAGCACATCACTGTCATGTTAGCAAACAGACAGTGCTTAAAGAGTAAGTAGCGGGGTTCCAGAAATATAGCGTCACATGTCCCCACGTGTTGCTACAACTGTTTAAATAACGGACCTGGCATTTTTCTTTTCATTGTGAACATCCTGACAACTTTTCACACTGTAAAGTCTGTTTCAAAGCTCTTTTCAAAATGCCTGCTCTATGCACTGATAGTGTAAGGATTATTACCCACATTGTCAAACAGCAATAATGATCCATGATGTGGTACGGAACAGAAAAGCCAGAGCACTTGTTATGATTTTTTTTAATCACTCTTCCTGCAGTGATTTAGAGGACAGATCTCAAAACCTAGTGCACTAGAGCGGATATTTTGAAAATAGCTTTGAAAAAGACTTTAAAGTTATGTGTCAAAAGTTGTCAGGATGTTAACAATGAAAATAAAAATTACAGGTAGCAACACGTGGGGATGTGTAACGCTATATTTTTCGGAATCCCGCAACTTAACTCTTTAAGAATATTCCTAAAGGAAGGTCACGTGTTTTTGAGGGGTTGTGAGGCCCAAACAGACCACAGGAGAATGTTGAGCCATCCCAGTAAATGAAGTGCAAAGTGTCTCTACATGATTACCTTGAAATATTCATAATGCATTTGTACATGTTATTACTACAGTTTAGAACTCCATGGTGCCTTAATAATATCTCTAACTTAATGTATAAAGCTGTAACGGGGTGTACGAGTGGTGACATCAGGTCAGAAGCACGAACCAAAAAACTGACACCAGTACTGCAGATTCAAAAAGACGCTGCGCGCCGTTTATTCAAATAATACAAAAATAAATAAAATATTTAAACAGAAAACACAGTGCTCACAGAGCGAAAATAAAAGTTTAAACAAAAATAATCACAAACACAAAATAATAAATAATCCAGGTCAGGCTGGGAAAATCGCCTTCACTGTTCCAAGATATTTTTTTTTCGCTCTCTCGCTCCTCTCGCTCCTCACACCCACACCCTGAGTGCAGAGAGCTGCAGGCTTTTATGAAGGTGACCATCTCCCAATTAGCAAAAAATTAATCACTTAATTATCGGGAGATGGCCACCTTCTGCACGAGGTTTTTTTTAATTCCTGTGGAAGGGGCTACCCATCCAGGCTACTAAACAAAATACAAAACAAAACATTCGACTACGCCATCATATATAAATATAATAATAACACATAGTAATAAATAAATCATACACCAAACACACACGGCTTTCGCTATCATATAAATACAATAATAAATCATAATACAAAACAATAATCTGCACAGGGGCGGAGGGGGAGACCCCGTTCTAAAAATAAATAAACAAATAATACGTACAGGGCTCCTCGCCCTGTTACAAAAGCATATATATTTCACCTTGCTAATAGGCATACAATACAGTGCTGTCCCCAGGGATGTTGCATTACAGGAGTGTGCTGTATTTGCACATGACACATGGTTTGAATATGACTGGACTGGGATGTTGGGAGGTTGGGAGGTGGGTGCACACTCATGTTGCATTTTCATTTACGTTTTGTTTGCATGTCTTAAAACAGGAGTAAGTTCTCGACTCAGAAATGGGAATATCTAAAATGCACTTCTGGCGCCCCCTTCTGTTGCAATTGAAGAGCTACTACTGAAATCGGATTCATCTTATCACATCTAATCACATGCTACAAGCCGGCTGTCAGAACCACTTCCCTTTCAGCTGTGTCAGAGCTGTGCTGCGAGTGTCAGTTTTTGTAAAGCTGTGATGCAGTTCTGTGTCAGTGTGATACTCGATGCACAGAAATACATGGCAGTGTCTTCAGATGTTAAGCTCGCTATTTCTAAAGAGGAGTGGTAGGTGTCTGGTCTTATTATGTCAAACTTGGATTCAAACCCTTTTTCTACTTCTTTGCGAGTCGCACCAGGTGAATAACCTATTAAAGTTAATCCTCCATCTCTGACTTGCCGGTACCAGTAGATTTGGTTGTGAGTGCTTTGATCATGTTCACAGTTTATCGTCACATTTGTTCTTTTGCTGCTCAGTAAGATCTCGGGTGTCTGAGTTACAGTCACTGCCTGAGAAAAACCTGTAAAAGAAGACAATAGCAGGTACAATGTTAGGTAAACAGACAAACAGGAAGACTAACAACTAATTAGTAAATGGCAGTAATTTACAGGATAATAATAATAATAATAATAATAATAATAATAATAATAATAATAATAATAATAATATATTTTATTTTTTAATTAATATAAAACATGACTAAAATGTCTTACTGGTAATAGAAAGCAGCACAGTAAGTGAACAGAACAGAGTGGCCATGTCTGTAACACACACACAGAAGAGCAGAGCAGAGCAGACTCTCACACTGAAACACCCGGCAGCCACTCCAAGAGATGAACGACTAAGAAGTGACGTCTCGGAGGAAGGTAACTCTTACATCACTGTCACTGAAGAAATGAGTGGAGCTAAGACCCCAACTTTGTTATCATATTTCATGTTTCCAGTTCTGTCATTTGTTTTCTGGCAAATGAACCCATATTAGAGCACAGAGACCGTGTTTAAGACACAGGTTTCTCCCCCTAATGATTATTTAGTGTAGCACTGAGAGGGGCTGCCAGGTGATTCCAGGCTCATGGAATCACAGGGCTGGAGGGACACATGCGGTGCCTGGCCAGGGTTTGTACCAGAGAGAGGTTAATCCAAATGCCAGTGCTGTCTAAATGATTTTAAAATCAGCAGGATTGACAAAGCATTTGAACACCTTTTTTTGCAACGGTTTGTTGCATTTTTAAGTTGATTTATAAATGAGTGGGTGGACTGGGAGTGGGATAGCAATCCTTGCTGGAGGGCTGGTTCTCTTTAAGACTCTATGCCCCCAGATTGTCACTTCCCTTTCAGCTGTGTCAGAGCTGTGCTGGGAGTGTCAGTTTTTGTAAAGCTGTGATGCAGTTCTGTGTCAGTGTGCTTGTTTCGATGCACAGAAATACACGGCAGTGTCTTCAGACTTCACACTCTTTATCTCAAAAGAAGATCTCTTGACTTCAGGTCTGTGAATAGTGAAGCTGGATTCAAACCCTGCTTCATATTGTTCATCATCCTTATTCAATGAATAAGCGATTAAAGTTAACCCTCCATCTCTGACTTGCCGGTACCAGTAAAGATAGTAGTGATCAGTGGCATCATGTACACAGTTTAGCACTGCAGGCTCTCCAGTCCTGCTCAATAAGAAGATACTGGGAGTCTGAGTGATATTGACTGCAATAGAAAAACCTGCAAATGGAGAAATTAAAAGTGATGATGAGATACATGGATAGACTGACAAGCATATGTAAATATCATCCTTATGCAACATGTCAATATTAATAAGAATATGGAGAATTACAAATAATAATGCAATTCCATTTGTCAATTATAATTTCTGTTATATAAAATTCAGAAGCCTCTTACTGGTAATAGAAATCAGCACAGTGAGTGAACAGAACAGAGTGATCATGTCTGCAACACAAACACACACACACACACACAGCAGAGCAGACTCTCACACTGAAACACCGGCACTAAGAGCAGAAAGACTAGGAAATGATCTATCAGAGAACCAGCACATCACTGTCATGTTAGCAAACAGGCAGGGCTTAAAGAGTAAGTAGCGGTGTTCCAGAAATACAGCGTCACACGTCCCCACGTGTAGCTACAACTGTTTAAATATTGGACCTGGCATTTTTCTTTTCATTGTGAACATCCTGACAACTTTTCACACTGTAAAGTCTGTTTCAAAGCTCTTTTCAAAATGCCTGCTCTATGCACTGATAGTGTAAGGATTATTACCCACATTGTCAAGCAGCAATAATGATCCATGATGTGGAAGGGAACAGAAAAGCCAGAGCACTTGTTATGATTTTTTTTAAATCACTCTTCCTACACTGATTTAGAGAACAGATCTCAAAACTCAGTGCACTAGAGTAGATATTTGCACGACACATGGTTTGAATATGACTGGACTGTGATGTTGGGAGGTTGGGAGGTGGGCGCACACTCATGTTGCATTTTCATTTACGTTTTATTTGCATGTCTTAAAACAGGAGTAAGTACTCGACTCAGAAATCGGAACACCTAAAATGCACTTCTGGCGCCCCCTTCTGTTGCAATAAAAGAACTACTACTGAAATCGGTTCAACACACCTAATCACAAGCTGCAAGCCGGCTGTCAGAACCACTTCCCTTTCAGCTGTGTCAGAGCTGTGCTGTGAGTGTCAGTTTTTGTAAAGCTGTGATGCAGTTCTGTGTCAGTGTGATACTCGATGCACAGAAATACATGGCAGTGTCTTCAGATGTTAAGCTCGCTATTTCTAAAGAGGAGTGGTAGATGTCTGGTCTTATTATGTCAAACTTGGATTCAAACCCTTTTTCTAGTTCTTTCTGATTCGCACCAGGTGAATAACCTATTAAAGTTAATCCTCCATCTCTGACTTGTCGGTACCAGTAGATTTGGTTGTGAGTGCTTTGATCATGTTTACAGTTTATCATCACATTTGTTCTTTTGCTGCTCAGTAAGATCTCAGGTGTCTGAGTGACAGTCACTGCCTGAGAAAAACCTGTAAAAGAAGACAATAGCAGGTACAATGTTAGGTAAACAGAGAAACAGGAAGACTAACAACTAATTAGTAAATGTGAGTAATTTACAGGATAATAATAATAATAATAATAATAATAATAATAATAATAATAATAATAATAATACATTTGCTAAAACATGACTAAAATGTCTTACTGGTAATAGAAAGCAGCACAGTAAGTGAACAGAACAGAGTTGCCATGTCTGTAACACACACACACACACAGCAGAGCAGACTCTCACACTGAAACTCCCGGCAGCCACTCCAAGAGAAGAACGAGTAAGAAGTGACATCTTAGAGGAAGGTAACTCTTACATCACTGTCACTGAAGAAATGGGTGCAGCTAAGACCCCAACTTTGTTACCATATTAGAGCAATGAGATCGTGTTTAAGACACAGGTTTAGCCCCCTAATGATTATTTAGTGCAGCACTGAGAGGGGCTGCCAGGTGATTCCAGGCTCATGGAATCACAGGGCTGGAGGGACACATGCGGTGCCTGGCCTGGGTTTGTACCAGAGAGAGGTTAATCCAAATGCCAGTGCTGTCTAAATGATTTTAAAATCAGCAGGATTGACATATAATTTTAACTACTTTTTGGCAGCTGTATGTGGCCTTTTTAAGTTGATTTATAAATGAGAAAGTGGACTGGGAGTGGGACAGCAATCCTTGCTGGAGGGCTGTTTCTCTTTTAGACTCCATGCCCCCAGATTGTCACTTCCCTTTCAGCTGTGTCAGAGCTGTGCTGCGTGTATCAGTTTTTGTAAAGCTGTGATGCAGTTCTGTGTCAGTGTGATACTCGATTGTCACAAAGACGGCCGGAGTGGGTGGCATCAGACCAGAGCCAGGAAATAAACAACAGAGATTTGGGGTTTTGGTGAGGCTGAGCGCGTGATCGCGCTCAGCATTTAATAATTAACAGACAGAACAGAAAATAAAAGGTTGGAACACAAAACAGGACACGGCACTATACGCCAAAATAAATAGACAAACAAAACGTACTAAAACACTTAAACAGACAGACGAATAAACACGGTGAGTGAAAAACACTTATATTTACGCTTTACTTGGTTTTACTTTCTCCTTCTCTCTCTCCCGTTCTCCACTCACCGAACACCCAACCCCGAGTGACAGAAATGTGCATCTATATATACTGTTGTGCTGGGATTCAAATACTAATTAATTACTCACTTGAATCCCAGCACGTGAATTAGTTAAGTGTACTCCCGTGACCACACATTACATTTTACCAGCACGTGAAGTGATTTGTGCCCTCCTCGTGCCTAAATATAAATCTACATTTTTAAATACACGTGAAACACAGACCCGTTTATATCCCGTGTACCAATCTCTATACACCAACATTAACACACGCACGCAACATACAACATACAACACACAAATGCACACAGGGCCGGGGCACATTGCCACATATACCCCCCCTTGTGCGCAGCACACATGGCCTCAACGGCCACCTCCCCCCTTAAAAACCCAGCAGTCCAGGACAAAGTCTCGGGCTGGAAAGGGAGGCTTCAGTGGGCCCATGGCTGGCAATGCTGTCAGCACCCCTGCTGGTAGTGGCACGGCTGACAGCATGCTGGTCCACTCCTGCAGCGAAACTGCTGCTGGGGAAAGTGGTCTCCTGACCTCTCCCCCGATCTCCGGCAGCGAAAGTGCGGCTGGGGGAGCTGGTCTCTTGACCTCCCCCAACTTCTTTGTGGCCGCCAGCTCCCCTCCGTGGGGCTCCGGCCACCGTGTTTCCTGCCACGGAAATGCGGCTGGGGGAGCTGGTCTCCTGACCTCCCCCCCTTTCTTCATAGCCAGCAGCTCCCCTTCACAGTGTAGCGACCCGAGGCAAAGCAGAGGCCCCGGCGACCCCAGGCGACGCAGGACCTTCGACGACCCCAGGCGAAGCAGGATCCCTGGCGACCCCAGGCGAAGCAGGATCCCTGGCGACCCCAGGCGACGGCAGCAGCAGCGGACCCTCGGGAGGCGACGGCAGCAGCAGCGAACTCTCGGGAGGCGACGGCAGCAGCAGCGGACCCTCGGGAGGCGACGGCAGCAGCAGCGGACCCTCGGGAGGCAACGGCAGCAGCAGCGGACCCTCAGGAGGCGACGGCAGCAGCAGCGGACCCTCGGGAGGCGAACTTGGGAGGGGAGCCCCTGGCCATAGAGGCGGCAGCGGGAGCTCCACTTCTCCCTTGCACCCTGCACCCTGTGTGGAGCAAAAGGCAGCCCCAGGCGATGCAGAGTTGCTGGCAACCCCAGGCGATGCGGAGCGGCTGGCAACCCCAGGCGATGCGGAGCGGCTGGCAACCCCAGGCGATGCGGAGCGGCTGGCAACCCCGGGCGAAGCGAGGCGGGCATCCTCGGGCGAAGCGAGGCAGGGAGTCAGGACACACTGGGGTGCGGGTTTTAGCCCTCTTCTCGGCCACTGCGGCCGGGCGGTTCTTCCCCATGCTTTCCTCAGCAGCCTATGCAAGGGCTGCTGAGGACCGCCAGCATCTAGTCCTGGTTTTTCTCGTGAAGGGAGAGGTAGCTCCTGCTCCTCTCCTCGTGACGGTGGGGGAAGTGATACCAGCAGGCATTCATCCTCTGCTGGTTGGGGAAGTGTTACCAGCAGGCATTCCTCCTCTGCTGGTGGGGGAAGTAATACCAGCAGGTATTCATCCTTTGCTGGTGGGGGAAGTGATACCAGCAGGTATTCATCCTCTGCTGGTGGGGGAAGTGATACCAGCAGGTATTCATCCTCTGCTGGTGGGGGAAGTGATACCAGCAGGCATTCATCCTCTGCTGGTGGGGGAAGTGATACCAGCAGGCATTCATCCTCTGCTGGTGGGGGAAGTGATACCAGCAGGCATTCCCCCTCTGCTGGTGGACAGGGACCCAGCAGGCATTCACCCTCTGCTGGTGGACATGGCGGAGGCAGAGGCAGCTCCTGCTCCTCTGCTCCTGGCGGTGGTGGAGGCAGAGGCAGCTCCTGCTCCTCTGCTCCTGGCGGTGGTGGAGGCAGAGGCAGCTCCTGCTGCTCTGCTCCTGGCGGTGGTGGAGGCAGAGACAGCTCCTGCTCCTCTGCTCCTGGCGGTGGTGGAGGCAGAGGCAGCTCCTGCTCCTCTGCTCCTGGCGGTGGTGGAGGCAGAGGCAGCTCCTGCTGCTCTGCTCCTAGTGGTGGTGGAGGCAGAGGCAACCCTTCTCCTGTGCTCCTGGCGGTGGTGGAGGCAGAGGCAGCTCCTGCTGCTCTGCTCCTAGTGGAGGAAGCGGTGGAGGTGGCGGAGGCAGAGGCAGCTCCTGCTGCTCTGCTCCTGCCGGTGAAGGTGGGAGCAGCGTGTAGTCTCCTGGCGACGGAGGTGGGAGCAGCGTGTAGTCTCCCCCTTTTGCAGGGGACTGGTGCTGCTCTGCCTCTCTTGCAGGGGACTGGTGCGGCTCTGCCTCAGAAGGGGAAACCAGCAGGCATTCTTCCTCTGCTGGTGGAGATGGGGACAGCAGGCATTTTCCCTCTGCTGATGAAGGTGGAACCAGCAGGCATTCTCCCTCTGCTGGCAGCTTGGTTCCTAGGGTTATGGAAGCCCCGACTTTCCTCTCTTTGGGCTGTGGACGCACCGACTCATCCCTTTTGGGCTGTGGACGCACCGACTCCTCCCTTTTGGGATGTGGACGCACCGACTCCCCCCTCTTGGGCTGTGGACGTTCGGGCTCCCCCCACTCAGGCGTAGGACGTTCGGGCTCCTCCCACTCAGGCGTAGGACGTTCGGGCTCCTCCCACTCAGGCGTAGGACGCTCGGGCTCCTCCCACTCAGGCGTAGGACGCTCGGGCTCCTCCCACTCAGGCATAGGACGCTCAGGCTCCTCCCACTTAGGCTGTGGACGCTCAGGCTCCTCCCGCTTGGGCTGTGGACGCTCAGGCTCCTCCCGCTTGGGCTGTGGACGCTCCGGCTCCTCCTCATAACTGCGGAAGGGACAGTTGGCGAACAGATGATCCTGGTCGCAGAGGGGGCACCCCGGCGTTGGCTTGTTAAATCGCCGTGGATGTCTGGCCCTTAGGCGGCACTCCTCCTCCCTGTCCTTCACCTCTTTATCCTCCTTCCATCCCATTTTATTTATTTATATATATATTTTTTTGTAATCCAACAATTTTATTTTTTTTTTTTCTCAAAAAATGCGGTTCCTGCTCTGGCCTGAGTCCTGGAGGCGCTGTATATCCCACGCAGGACACCACGTGTCACAAAGACGGCCGGAGTGGGTGGCGTCAGACCAGAGCCAGGAAATAAACAACAGAGACTTGGGGTTTTGGTGAGGCTGAGCGCGTGATCGCGCTCAGCATTTATTAATTAACAGACAGAACAGAAAATAAAAGGTTGGAACACAAAACAGGACACGGCACTATACGCCAAAATAAATAGACAAACAAAACGTACTAAAACACTTAAACAGACAGACGAACAAACACGGTGAGTGAAAAACACTTATATTTACGCTTTACTTGGTTTTACTTTCTCCTTCTCTCTCTCCCGTTCTCCACTCACCGAACACCCAACCCCGAGTGACAGAAATGTGCATCTATATATACTGTTGTGCTGGGATTCAATTACTAATTAATTACTCACTTGAATCCCAGCACGTGAATTAGTTAAGTGTACTCCCGTGACCACACATTACATTTTACCAGCACGTGAAGTGATTTGTGCCCTCCTCGTGCCTAAATATAAATCTACATTTTTAAATACACGTGAAACACAGACCCGTTTATATCCCGTGTACCAATCTCTATACACCAACATTAACACACGCACGCAACATACAACATATAACACACAAATGCACACAGGGGCGGGGCACATTGCCACATCGATGCACAGAAGTACACGGCAGTGTCTTCAGACTTCACACTCTTTATCTCAAAAGAAGATCTCTTGATTTCGGGTCTGTGAATAGTGAAGCTGGATTCAAACCCTGCTTCATACTGTGCATCATCCTTATTCACTGAATAAGCAATTAAGGTTAACCCTCCATCTCTGACTTGCCGGTACCAGTAAAGATAGTAGTGATCAGCGACATCATGTACACAGTGTAGCACTGCAGGCTCTCCAGTCCTGCTCAATAAGAAGATACTGGGAGTCTGAGTGACATTGACTGCAATAGAAAAACCTGCAAATGGAGAAATTTAAAGTGATGATGAGATACATGGATAGACTGACAAGCATTTGTAAATATCATCCTTATGCAACATGTTAATATTAATAAGAATATTAAGAATTACAAATAATAATGCAATTCCATTTGTCAATTATAATTTCTGTTATATAAAATTCAGTAGCCTCTTACTGGTAATAGAAATCAGCACAGTGAGTGAACAGAACAGAGTGATCATGTCTGCAACACAAACACAAACACACACACACACACACACACACACACAGCAGAGCAGAGCAGACTCTCACACTGAAACACCGGCACTAAGAGCAGAAAGACTAGGAAATGATCTATCAGAGAACCAGCACATCACTGTCATGTTAGCAAACAGGCAGGGCTTAAAGAGTAAGTAGCGGGGTTCCAGAAATACAGCGTCACACATCCCCACGTGTTGCTACAACTGTTTAAATAACGGACCTGGCATTTTTCTTTTCATTGTGAACATCCTGACAACTTTTCACACTTTAAAGTCTGTTTCAAAGCTCTTTTCAAAATGCCTGCTCTATGCACTGATAGTGTAAGGATTATTACCCACATTGTCAAACAGGTAACACAGCAATAACGATCCATGATGTGGAAGGGAACAGAAAAGCCAGAGCACTTGTTATGATTTTTTTTAAAATCACTCTTCCTACACTGATTTAGAGGACAGATCTCAAAACTCAGTGCACTAGAGTGGATATTTGCACGACACATAGTTTGAATATGACTGGACTGTGATGTTGGGAGGTTGGGAGGTGGGCGCACACTCATGTTGCATTTTCATTTACGTTTTATTTGCATGTCTTAAAACAGGAGTAAGTTCTCGACTCAGAAATGGGAACACCTAAAATGTACTTCTGGCGCCCCCATCTGTTGCAATAAAAGAACTACTACTGAAATGGTTCATCACACCTAATCACAAGCTGCAAGCTGGCTGTCAGAATCACTTCCCTTTCAGCTGTGTCAGAGCTGTGCTGTGAGTGTCAGTTTTTGTAAAGCTGTGATGCAGTTCTGTGTCAGTGTGATACTCGATGCACAGAAATACATGGCAGTGTCTTCAGATGTTAAGCTCGCTATTTCTAAAGAGGAGTGGTAGGTGTCTGGTCTTATTATGTCAAACTTGGATTCAAACCCTTTTTCTAGTTCTTTGCTAGTCGCACCAGGTGAATAACCTATTAAAGTTAATCCTCCATCTCTGACTTGCAGGTACCAGTAGATTTGGTAGTGAGTGCTTTGATCATGTTTACAGTTTATCGTCACATTTGTTCTTTTGCTGCTCAGTAAGATCTCGGGTGTCTGAGTGACAGTCACTGCCTGAGAAAAACCTGTAAAAGAAGAGAATAGCAGGTACAATGTTAGGTAAACAGACAAACAGGAAGACTAACAACTAATTAGTAAATAGCAGTAATTTACAGGATAATAATAATAATAATAATAATAATAATAATAATAATAATAATAATAATAATAATAATACTTTTGCTAAAACATGACTAAAACATCTTACTGATAATAGAAAGCAGCACAGTGAGTGAACAGAACAGAGTGATCATGTCTGTAACACACACACAGAAGAGCAGAGCAGAGCAGACTGTCACACTGAAACACCCGGCAGCCACTCCAAGAGAAGAACGACTAAGAAGTGACGTCTCAGAGGAAGGTAACTCTTACATCACTGTCACTGAAAAAATGGGTGGAGCTAAGACCCCAACTTTGTTACCGTATTTCATGTTTCCAGTTCTGTCATTTGTTTTCTGGCAAAGGAACCCATATTAGAGCAATGACACCGTGTTTAAGACACAGGTTTAGCCCTCTAATGATTATTTAGTGCAGCACTGAGAGGGGCTGCCAGGTGATTCCAGGCTCATGGAATCACAGGGCTGGAGGGACACATGCGGTGCCTGGCCTGGGTTTGTACCAGAGAGAGGTTAATCCAAATGCCAGTGCTGTCTAAATGATTTTAAAATCAGCAGGATTGACACAGCATTTGAACACCTTTTTTTGCAACGGTTTGTTGCATTTTTAAGTTGATTTATAAATGAGTGGGTGGACTGGGAGTGGGATAGCAATCCTTGCTGGAGGGCTGTTTCTCTTTTAGACTCTATGCCCCCAGATTGTCACTTCCCTTTCAGCTGTGTCAGAGCTGTGGTGCGTGTGTCAGTTTTTGTAAAGCTGTGATGCAGTTCTGTGTCAGTGTGCTTGTTTCGATGCACAGAAATACACGGCAGTGTCTTCAGACTTCACACTCTTTATCTCAAAAGAAGATCTCTTGACTTCAGGTCTGTGAATAGTGAAGCTGGATTCAAACCCTGCTTCATATTGTTCATCATCCTTATTCACTGAATAAGCGATTAAAGTTAACCCTCCATCTCTGACTTGCCGGTACCAGTAAAGATAGTAGTGATCAGCGGCATCATGTACACAGTGTAGCACTGCAGGCTCTCCAGTCCTGCTCAATAAGAAGATACTGGGAGTCTGAGTGACATTGACTGCAATAGAAAAACCTGCAAATGGAGACATTAGAAGTGATGATGAGATACATGGATAGACTGACAGGCATTTGTAAATATCATCCTTATGCAACATGTTAATATTAATGAGAATATTGAGAATTACAAATAATAATCCAATTCCATTTGTCAATTATAATTTCTATTATATAAAATTCAGAAGCCTCTTACTGGTAATAGAAATCAGCACAGTGAGTGAACAGAACAGAGTGATCATGTCTGCAACACAAACACACACACACACACAGCAGAGCAGACTCTCACACTGAAACACCAGCACTAAGAGCAGAAAGACTAGGAAATGATGTATCAGAGAACCAGCACATCACTGTCATGTTAGCAAACAGGCAGGGCTTAAAGAGTAAGTAGCGGAGTGTGACAAGCAGGCTCTAGTGGTTACGTCAGACCAGAAAGGAGTACACAGACAGATGGTGGATGAAATGGTAAAGGTGCTTGCTTGCGCCGGTTTATTGTAAAATAAAAGGTTTGAACAAAACAAAACACAGGACACAGCACTTGCGGCCAAAATAAACAGACAAACAAAACGAACAGACACTAACAGACAGGGACGAACACTAAACAAACACGTACTGTGCTGGTCCTCCAGCACCACGTAGCAATTGCTTACTATTTACTTTACTTTAGATTTTCTCTTCTCACTCTCTCCCGTTCCTTCGCCCTGAACACAAAAAATACTTGTGCTCATTACACACATTATATCAATACAGCAACATTAACACACGTAACATACAACACAGAAATGCACACAAGGGCAGGGCACATTGCCACACGGGGTTCCAGAAATACAGCGTCACACGTCCCCACGTGTTGATACAACTGTTTAAATAACTGACCTGGCATTTTTCTTTTCATTGTTAACATCCTGACAACTTATCACACTTTAAAGTCTGTTTCAAAGCTCTTTTCAAAATGCCTGCTCTATGCACTGATAGTGTAAGGATTATTACCCACATTGTCAAACAGGTAACACAGCAATAATGATCCATGATGTGGTACGGAACAGAAAAGCCAGAGAACTTGTTATGATTTTTTTTTTTTTAATTGTTCTTTCTGCAGTGATATAGAGGACAGATCTCAAACCCCAGTGCACTAGAGCGGCCATTTTAAAAATAGCTTTGAAAAAGACTTTAACGTTATGTGTGAAAAGTTGTCAGGATGTTAACAATGAAAATAAAAATGCCCAGTAGCAACACGTGGGGATGTGTAACGGTATATTTTTCAGAATCCCGATACTTAACTCTTTAAGAATATTTCTAAAGGAAGGTCACTTTTTTGTGAGGGGTTGTGGGGCCCAAACAGACCACAGGAGAATGTTGAGCCATCCCAGTAAATGAAGTGCAAAGTGTCTCTACAACATGATTACCTTGAAATATTCATAATGCATTTGTACATGTTATTACTACAGTTTAGAACTCCATGGTGCCTTAAGAATATTTCTAACTTAATGTATAAAGCATATATATATTTAATCTTGCTAATAGGCATACAATACAGTGTTGTCCCCAGGGATATTGTATTACAGGAGTGTTCTGTATTTGCACATGACACATGGTTTGAATATGACTGGACTGGGATGTTGGGAGGTTGGGAGGTGGGCGCACACTCATGTTGCATTTTCATTTACGTTTTGTTTGCATGTCTTAAAACAGGAGTAAGTTCTCAACTCAGAAATGGGAACACCTAAAATGCACTTCTGGCGCCCCCTTCTGTTGCAATAAAGGAACTACTACTGAAATCGGCTAATCTTATCACATCTAATCACAAGCTACAAGCCGGCTGTCAGAACCACTTCCCTTTCAGCTGTGTCAGAGCTGTGCTGCGAGTGTCAGTTTTTGTAAAGCTGTGATGCAGTTCTGTGTCAGTGTGATACTCGATGCACAGAAATACACAGCAGTGTCTTCAGATGTTAAGCTTGTTATTTCTAAAGAGGAGTGGTAGGTGTCTGGTCTTATTATGTCAAACTTGGATTCAAACCCTTTTTCTAGTTCTTTGCGAGTCGCACCAGGTGAATAACCTATTAAAGTTAAACCTCCATCTCTGTCTTGCCGGTACCAGTAGATTTGGTTGTGAGTGCTTTGATCATGTTTACAGTTTATCGTCACATTTGTTCTTTTGCTGCTCAGTAAGATCTCGGGTGTCTGAGTGACAGTCACTGCCTGAGAAAAACCTGTAAAAGAAGAGAATAGCAGGTACAATGTTAGGTAAACAGAGAAACAGGAAGACTAACAACTAATTAGTAAATGGCAGTAATTTACAGGATAATAATAATAATAATAATAATAATAATAATAATAATAATAATAATAATAATATATTTTATTTTTTAATTAATATAAAACATGACTAAAATGTCTTACTGGTAATAGAAAGCAGCACAGTAAGTGAACAGAACAGAGTGGCCATGTCTGTAACACACACACAGCAGAGCAGAGCAGAGCAGACTCTCACACTGAAACACCACAGCCACTCCAAGAGAAGAACGAGTAAGAAGTGACGTCTCAGAGGAAGGTAACTCTTACATCACTGTCACTGAAGAAATGGGTGGATCTAAGACCCCAGCTTTGTTACCATATTTCATGTTTCCAGTTCTGTCATTTGTTTTCTGGCAAACGAACCCATATGGGAGCATTGAGACCGTGTTTAAGACACAGGTTTCGCCCCCTAATGATTATTTAGTGCAGCACTGAGAGGGGCTGCCAGGTGATTCCAGGCTCATGGAATCACAGGGCTGGAGGGACACATGCGGTGCCTGGCCTGGGTTTGTACCAGAGAGAGGTTAATCCAAATGCCAGTGCTGTCTAAATGATTTCAAAATCAGCAGGATTTACATATAATTTTAACTATTTTCTGGCAGCTGTATGTGGCCTTTTTAAGTTGATTTATAAATGAGTGGGTGGACTGGGAGTGGGATAGCAATCCTTGCTGGAGGGCTGTTTCTCTTTTAGACTCTACGCCCCCAGATTGTCACTTCCCTTTCAGCTGTGTCAGAGCTGTGCTGCGAGTGTCAGTTTTTGTAAAGCTGTGATGCAGTTCTGTGTCAGTGTGATACTCGATGCACAGAAATACACGGCAGTGTCTTCAGACTTCACACTCTTTATCTCAAAAGAAGATCTCTTGATTTCAGGTCTGTGAATAGTGAAGCTGGATTCAAACCCTGCTTCATACTGTGCATCATCCTTATTCAATGAATAAGCGATTAAAGTTAACCCTCCATCTCTGACTTGCCGGTACCAGTAAAGATAGTAGTGATCAGTGGCATCATGTACACAGTGTAGCACTGCAGGCTCTCCAGTCCTGCTCAATAAGAAGATACTGGGAGTCTGAGTGACATTGACTGCAATAGAAAAACCTGCAAATGGAGAAATTAAAAGTGATGATGAGATACATGGATAGACTGACAAGCATTTGTAAATATCATCCTTATGCAACATGTTAATATTAATAAGAATATTAAGAATTACAAATAATAATGCAATTCCATTTGTCAATTATAATTTCTATTATATAAAATTCAGAAGCCTCTTACTGGTAATAGAAATCAGCACAGTGAGTGAACAGAACAGAGTGATCATGTCTGCAACACAAACACACACACACACACTGCAGAGCAGAGCAGACTCTCACACTGAAACACCAGCACTAAGAGCAGAAAGACTAGGAAATGATCTATCAGAGAACCAGCACATCACTGTCATGTTAGCAAACAGACAGGGCTTAAAGAGTAAGTAGCGGGGTGTGACAAGCAGGCTCTAGTGGTTACGTCAGACCAGAAAGGAGTACACAGACAGATGGTGGATGAAATGGTAAAGGTGCTTGCTTGCGCCGGTTTATTGTAAAATAAAAGGTTTGAACAAAACAAAACACAGGACACAGCACTTGCGGCCAAAATAAACAGACAAACAAAACGAACAGACACTAACAGACAGGGACGAACACTAAACAAACACGTACTGTGCTGGTCCTCCAGCACCACGTAGCAATTGCTTACTATTTACTTTACTTTAGATTTTCTCTTCTCACTCTCTCCCGTTCCTTCGCCCTGAACACAAAAAATACTTGTGCTCATTACACACATTATATCCCATGTACCAACTACAATACAGCAACATTAACACACGTAACATACAACACAGAAATGCACACAAGGGCGGGGCACATTGGCACACGGGGTTCCAGAAATACAGCGTCACACGTCCCCACGTGTTGCTACAACTGTTTAAATATTGGACCTGGCATTTTTCTTTTCATTGTGAACATCCTGACAACTTTTCACACTTTAAAGTCTGTTTCAAAGCTCTTTTCAAAATGCCTGCTCTATGCACTGATAGTGTAAGGATTATTACCCACATTGTCAAACAGGTAACACAGCAATAATGATCAATGATGTGGAAGGGAACAGAAAAGCCAGAGCACTTGTTATGATTTTTTTTAAATCACTCTTCCTACACTGATTTAGAGGACAGATCTCAAAACTCAGTGCACTAGAGTGGATATTTGCACGACACATGGTTTGAATATGACTGGACTGTGATGTTGGGAGGTTGGGAGGTGGGCGCACACTCATGTTGCATTTTCATTTACGTTTTATTTGCATGTCTTAAAACAGGAGTAAGTACTCAACTCAGAAATGGGAACACCTAAAATGCACTTCTGGCGCCCCCTTCTGTTGCAAAAAAAGAACTACTACTGAAATCGGTTCATCACACCTAATCACAAGCTGCAAGCCGGCTGTCAGAACCACTTCCCTTTCAGCTGTGTCAGAGCTGTGCTGTGAGTGTCAGTTTTTGTAAAGCTGTGATGCAGTTCTGTGTCAGTGTGATACTCGATGCACAGAAATACACGGCAGTGTCTTCAGATGTTAAGCTCGCTATTTCTAAAGAGGAGTGGTAGGTGTCTGGTCTAATTATGCCAAACTTGGATTCAAACCCTTTTTCTACTTCTTTGCGAGTCGCACCAGGTGAATAACCTATTAAAGTTAATCCTCCATCTCTGACTTGCCGGTACCAGTAGATTTGGTTGTGAGTGCTTTGATCATGTTCACAGTTTATCGTCACATTTGTTCTTTTGCTGCTCAGTAAGATCTCGGGTGTCTGAGTTACAGTCACTGCCTGAGAAAAACCTGTAAAAGAAGACAATAGCAGGTACAATGTTAGTTAAATAGACAAACAGGAAGACTAACAACTATTGAGTAAATGGCAGTAATTTACAGGATAATAATAATAATAATAATAATAATAATAATAATAATAATAATAATAATAATAATAATAATAATACTTTTGCTAAAACATGACTAAAATGTCTTACTGGTAATAGAAAGCAGCACAGTGAGTGAACAGAACAGAGTGACCATGTCTGTAACACACACACACAGACGAGCAGAGCAGAGCAGAGCAGAGCAGACTCTCACACTGAAACACCCAGCAGCCACTCCAAGAGAAGAACGACTAAGAAGTGACGTCTCAGAGGAAGGTATCTCTTACATCACTGTCACTGAAGAAATGGGTGGAGCTAAGACCCCAACTTTGTTATCATATTTCATGTTTCCAGTTCTGTCATTTGTTTTCTAGCAAAGGAACTAATATTAGAGCAATGAGACCGTGTTTAAGACACAGGTCTCGCCCCCTAATGATTATTTAGTGCAGCACTGAGAGGGGCTGCCAGGTGATTCCAGGCTCATGGAATCACAGGGCTGGAGGGACACATGCGGTGCCTGGCCTGGGTTTGTACCAGAGAGAGGTTAATCCAAATGCCAGTGCTGTCTAAATGATTTTAAAATCAGCAGGATTGACACAGCATTTGAACACCTTTTTTTGCAACGGTTTGTTGCATTTTTAAGTTGATTTATAAATGAGTGGGTGGACTGGGAGTGGGATAGCAATCCTTGCTGGAGGGCTGTTTCTCTTTAAGACTCTATGCCCCCAGATTGTCACTTCCCTTTCAGCTGTGTCAGAGCTGTGCTGGGAGTGTCAGTTTTTGTAAAGCTGTGATGCAGTTCTGTGTCAGTGTGATACTCGATGCACAGAAATACACGGCAGTGTCTTCAGACTTCACACTCTTTATCTCAAAAGAAGATCTCTTGACTTCAGGTCTGTGAATAGTGAAGCTGGATTCAAACCCTGCTTCATACTGTTCATCATCCTTATTCAATGAATAAGCAATTAAAGTTAACCCTCCATCTCTGACTTGCCGGTACCAGTAAAGATAGTAGTGATCAGTGGCATCATGTACACAGTGTAGCACTGCAGGCTCTCCAGTCCTGTTAAATAAGAAGATACTGGGAGTCTGAGTGACATTGACTGCAATAGAAAAACCTGCAAATGGAGAAATTAAAAGTGATTATGAGATACATGGATAGACTGACAAGCATTTGTAAATATCATCCTTATGCAACATGTTAATATTAATAAGAATATGGAGAATTACAAATAATAATGCAATTCCATTTGTCTATTATAATTTCTGTTATATAAAATTCAGAAGCCTCTTACTGGTAATAGAAATCAGCACAGTAAGTGAACAGAACAGAGTGATCATGTCTGTAACACACACACACACACACACACACACAGCAGAGCAGACTCTCACACTGAAACACCGGCACTAAGAGCAGAAAGACTAGGAAATGATCTATCAGAGAACCAGCACATCACTGTCATGTTAGCAAACAGGCAGGGCTTAAAGAGTAAGTAGCGGGGTTCCAGAAATACAGCGTCACATGTCCCCACGTGTAGCTACAACTGTTTAAATAACGGACCTGGCATTTTTCTTTTCATTGTGAACATCCTGACAACTTTTCACACTGTAAAGTCTGTTTCAAAGCTCTTTTCAAAATGCCTGCTCTATGCACTGATAGTGTAAGGATTATTACCCACATTGTCAAACAGGAAACACAGCAATAATGATCCATGATGTGGAAGGGAACAGAAAAGCCAGAGCACTTGTTATGATTTTTTTTTTTAAATCACTCTTCCTACAGTGATTTAGAGGACAGATCTCAAAACTCAGTGCACTAGAGTGGATATTAAATATAAAAAATGTTTGAAACAGACTTTAAAGTTTTAAGTGTAAAAAGTTGTCAGGATGTTAACAATGGAAAGAAACATTACAGTTAGCAACATGTGAAGATGTATAACGGTATATTTTTCGGAATCCCTCTACTTAACTCTTTAAGAATATTTCTAAAGGAAGGTCACTTTTTTGTGAGGGGTTGTGGGGCCCAAACAGACCACAGGAGAATGTTGAGCCACCCCAATAAATGAAGTGCAAAGTGTCTCTACATGATTACCTTGAAATATTCATAATGCATTTGTACATGTTATTACTACAGTTTAGAACTCCATGGTGTCTTAATAATATTGTTATCTTAATTTATAAAGCATATATATATTTCACATTGCTAATAGGCGTACAATATAGTGTTGTCCCCAGGGATATTGTAATACAGGAGTGTGCTGTATTTGTACATGACACATGGTTTGAATATGACTGGACTGGGATGTTGGGAGGTTGGGAGGTGGGCGCACACTCATGTTGCATTTTCATTTAAGTTTTGTTTGCATGTCTTAAAACAGGAGTAAGTTCTCAACTCAGAAATGTGAACACCTAAAATGCACTTCTGGCGCCCCCTTCTGTTGCAATAAAAGAACTACAACTGAAATCGGATTCATCTTATCACATCTAATCACAAGCTACAAGCCGGCTGTCAGAATCACTTCCCTTTCAGCTGTGTCAGAGCTGTGCTGCGAGTGTCAGTTTTTGTAAAGCTGTGATGCAGTTCTGTGTCAGTGTGATACTCGATGCACAGAAATACACGGCAGTGTCTTCAGATGTTATGCTTGCTATTTCTAAAGAGGAGTGGTAGGTGTCTGGTCTAATTAAGACAAACTTGGATTCAAACCCTTTTTCTAGTTCTTTAAGATTTGCACCAGGTGAATAACCTATTAAAGTTAATCCTTCATCTCTGACTTGCAGGTACCAGTAGATTTGGTTGTGATTGATTTGATCATGTTCACAGTTTATCGTCACATTTGTTCTTTTGCTGCTCAGTAAGATCTCGGGTGTCTGAGTGACAGTCACTGCCTGAGAAAAACCTGTAAAAGAAGAGAATAGCAGGTACAATGTCAGGTAAACAGAGAAACAGGAAGACTAACAACTAATTAGTAAATAGCAGTAATTTACAGGATAATAATAATAATAATAATAATAATAATAATAATAATAATAATAATAATAATAATAATAATAGCACATTTGCTAAAACATGACTAAAATGTCTTACTGGTAATAGAAAGCAGCACAGTGAGTGAACAGAACAGAGTGACCATATCTGTAACACACACACACACACACACACAGCAGAGCAGAGCAGAGCAGACCAGAGCAGACCAGAGCAGACTCTCACACTGAAACACCCGGCAGCCACTCCAAGAGATGAACGACTAAGAAGTGACGTCTCAGAGGAAGATAACTCTTACATCACTGTCACTGAAGAAATGGGTGGAGCTAGACCCCAACTTTGTTATCATATTTCATGTTTCCAGTTCTGTCATTTGTTTTCTTTCAAAGGAACCCATATTAGAGCAATGAGACCGTGTTTAAGACACAGGTTTAGACCCCTAATGATTATTTAGTGCAGCACTGAGAGGGGCTGCCAGGTGATTCCAGGCTCATGGAATCACAGGGCTGGAGGGACACATGCAGTGCCTGGCCTGGGTTTGTACCAGAGAGAGGTTAATCCAAATGCAAGTGCTGTCTAAATGATTTTAAAATCAGCAGGATTGACATTTTAACTACTTTTTGGCAGCTGTATGTAGCCTTTTTAAGTTGATTTATAAATGAGTGGGTGGACTGGGAGTAGAATAGCAATCCTTGCTGGAGGGCTGTTTCTCTTTTAGACTCTATGCCCCCAGATTGTCACTTCCCTTTCAGCTGTGTCAGAGCTGTGGTGCGTGTGTCAGTTTTTGTAAAGCTGTGATGCAGTTCTGTGTCAGTGTGCTTGTTTTGATGCACAGAAATACACGGCAGTGTCTTCAGACTTCACACTCTTTATCTCAAAAGAAGATCTCTTGACTTCAGGTCTGTGAATAGTGAAGCTGGATTCAAACCCTGCTTCATATTGTTCATCATCCTTATTCAATGAATAATTGATTAAAGTTAACCCTCCATCTCTGACTTGCCGGTACCAGTAAAGATAGTAGTGATCAGCGGCATCATGTACACAGTGTAGCACTGCAGGCTCTCCAGTCCTGCTCAATAAGAAGATACTGGGAGTCTGAGTGACATTGACTGCAATAGAAAAACCTGCAAATGGAGAAATTAAAAGTGATGATGAGATACATGGATAGACTGACAAGCATTTGTAAATATCATCCTTATGTAACATGTTAATATTAATAAGAATATTAAGAATTACAAATAATAATGCAATTCCATTTGTCAATTATAATTTCTGTTATATAAAATTCAGAAGCCTCTTACTGGTAATAGAAATCAGCACAGTGAGTGAACAGAACAGAGTGATCATGTCTGCAACACAAACACACACACACACAGCAGAGCAGAGCAGACTCTCACACTGAAACACCAGCACTAAGAGCAGAAAGACTAGGAAATGATCTATCATAGAACCAGCACATCACTGTCATGTTAGCAAACAGGCAGGGCTTAAAGAGTAAGTAGCGGGGTTCCAGAAATACAGCGTCACACGTCCCCACGTGTTGCTACAACTGTTTAAATAACGGACCTGTAATTTTTCTTTTCATTGTGAACATCCTGACAACTTTTCACACTTTAAAGTCTGTTTCAAAGCTCTTTTCAAAATGCCTGCTCTATGCACTGATAGTGTAAGGATTATTACCCACATTGTCAAACAGGTAACACAGCAATAACGATCCATGATGTGGAAGGGAACAGAAAAGCCAGAGAACTTGTTATGATTTTTTTAAAATCACTCTTCCTACAGTGATTTAGAGGACAGATCTGAAAACTCAGTGCACTAGAGAGGATATTTTGAAAATAGCTTTGAAACAGACTTTAAAGTTTTAAGTGTAAAAAGTTGTCAGGATGTAAACAATGAAAAGAAACATTACAGGTAGCAGAACGTGAAGACGTATAAGGGTATATTTTTCGGAACCCCGATACTTAACTCTTTAAGAATATTTCTAAAGGAAGTTCATGTTTTTTTGAGGGGTTGTGAGGCTCAAACAGACCACAGGAGAATGTTGAGCCATCCCAGTAAATGAAGTGCAAAGTGTCTCTACAACATGATTACCTTGAAATATTCATAATGCATTTGTACATGTTATTACTACAGTTTAGAACTCCATGGTGCCTTAATAATATCTCTAACTTAATGTATAAAGCTGTGACAGGGTGGACGAGTGGTGACATCAGGTCAGAAGCACGAACCAGAAAACTGACACCAGTACTGCAGATTCAAAAAGACGCTGCGCGCCATTTATTCAAATAATACAAAAATAAATAAAATGTTTAACCAGAAAACACAGTGCTCACAGAGCGAAAATAAAAGTTTAAACAAAAATAATCACGAACACAAAATAATAAATAATCCAGGTCAGGCTGGGCAAATCGCCTTCACTGTTCCAAGATTTTTTTTTCTCGCTCTCTCGCTCTCTCGCTCCTCTCGCTCCTCTCACTCTCTCGCTCCTCTCGCTCCTCACACCCGCACCCTGAGTGCAGAGAGCTGCAGGCTTTTATGAAGGTGACCATCTCCCAATTAGCAACAAATTAATCACTTAATTATCGGGAGATGGCCACCTTCTGCACGAGGTTTTTTTTTAATTCCTGTGGAAGGGGCTACCCATCCACGCTACTAAACAAAATACAAAACAAAACAGTCGACTACGCCATCATATATAAATACAATAATAACACATAGTAATAAATAAATCATACACCAAACACACATGGCTTTCGCTATCATATAAATACAATAATAAATCATCATACAAAACAATAACCTGCACAGGGGCGGAGGGGGAGACCCTGTTCTAAAAATAAATAAACAAATAATACGTACAGGGCTCCTCGCCCTGTTACAAAAGCATATATATTTCACCTTGTTAATAGGCATACAATACAGTGCTGTCCCCAGGGATGTTGCATTACAGGAGTGTGCTGTATTTGCACATGACACATGGTTTGAATATGACTGGACTGTGATGTTGGGAGGTTGGGAGGTGGGCGCACACTCATGTTGCATTTTCATTTACGTTTTGTTTTCATGTCTTAAAACAGGAGTAAGTTCTCGACTCAGAAATGGGAAAATCTAAAATGCACTTCTGGCGCCCCCTTCTGTTGCAATAGAAGAGCTACTACTGAAATCGGATTCATCTTATCACATCTAATCACAAGCTACAAGCCGGCTGACAGAACCACTTCCCTTTCAGCTGTGTCAGAGCTGTGCTGTGAGTGTCAGTTTTTGTAAAGCTGTGATGCAGTTCTGTGTCAGTGTGATACTCGATGCACAGAAATACACGGCAGTGTCTTCAGACTTCACACTCTTTATCTCAAAAGAAGATCTCTTGATTTCGGGTCTGTGAATAGTGAAGCTGGATTCAAACCCTGCTTCATACTGTTCATCATCCTTATTCGATGAATAAGCGATTAAGGTTAACCCTCCATCTCTGACTTGCCGGTACCAGTAAAGATAGTAGTGATCAGTGGCATCATGTACACAGTGTAGCACTGCAGGCTCTCCAGTCCTGTTAAATAAGAAGATACTCGGAGTCTGAGTGACATTGACTGCAATAGAAAAACCTGCAAATGGAGAAATTAAAAGTGATGATGAGATACATGGATAGACTGACAAGCATTTGTAAATATCATCCTTATGCAACATGTTAATATCAATAAGAATATTAAGAATTACAAATAATAATGCAATTCCATTTGTCAATTATAATTTCTGTTATATAAAATTCAGAAGCCTCTTACCGGTAATAGAAATCAGCACAGTGAGTGAACAGAACAGAGTGATCATGTCTGCAACACAAACACACACACACACACACACACACACACACACACACACAGCAGAGCAGACACTCACACTGAAACACCGGCACTAAGAGCAGAAAGACTAGGAAATGATCTATCAGAGAACCAGCACATCACTGTCATGTTAGCAAACAGGCAGGGCTTAAAGAGTAAGTAGCGGGGTTCCAGAAATACAGCGTCACACGTCCCCACGTGTTGCTACAGCTGTTTAAATAACGGACCTGGCATTTTTCTTTTCATTGTGAACATCCTGACAACTTTTCACACTTTAAAGTCTGTTTCAAAGCTCTTTTCAAAATGCCTGCTCTATGCACTGATAGTGTAAGGATTATTACCCACATTGTCAAACAGGTAACACAGCAATAACGATCCATGATGTGGAAGGGAACAGAAAAGCCAGAGCACTTGTTATAATTTTTTTTAAAATCACTCTTCCTACACTGATTTAGAGGACAGATCTCAAAACTCAGTGCACTAGAGTGGATATTTGCACGACACATGGTTTGAATATGACTGGACTGGGATGTTGGGAGGTTGGGAGGTGGGCGCACACTCATGTTGCATTTTCATTTACGTTTTATTTGCATGTCTTAAAACAGGAGTAAGTTCTCGACTCAGAAATGGGAACACCTAAAATGCACTTCTGGCACCCCCTTCTGTTGCAATAAAAGAACTACTACTGAAATCGGTTCATCACACCTAATCACAAGCTGCAAGCTGGCTGTCAGAACCACTTCCCTTTCAGCTGTGTCAGAGCTGTGCTGCGAGTGTCAGTTTTTGTAAAGCTGTGATGCAGTTCTGTGTCAGTGTGATACTCGATGCACAGAAATACACGGCAGTGTCTTCAGATGTTAAGCTCGCTATTTCTAAAGAGGAGTGGTAGGTGTCTGGTCTTATTATGTCAAACTTGGATTCAAACCCTTTTTCTAGTTCTTTGCGAGTCGCACCAGGTGAATAACCTATTAAAGTTAATCCTCCATCTCTGACTTGCAGGTACCAGTAGATTTGGTTGTGAGTGCTTTGATCATGTTCACAGTTTATCGTCACATTTGTTCTTTTGCTGCTCAGTAAGATCTCGGGTGTCTGAGTGACAGTCACTGCCTGAGAAAAACCTGTAAAAGAAGAGAATAGCAGGTACAATGTTAGGTAAACAGAGAAACAGGAAGACTAACAACTATTGAGTAAATGGCAGTAATTTACAGGATAATAATAATAATAATAATAATAATAATAATAATAATAATAATAATAATAATAATAATACTTTTGCTAAAACATGACTAAAACGTCTTACTGGTAATAGAAAGCAGCACAGTGAGTGAACAGAACAGAGTGACCATGTCTGTAACACACACACAGAAGAGCAGAGCAGAGCAGAGCAGACTGTCACACTGAAACACCCAGCAGCCACTCTAAGAGAAGAACGACTAAGAAGTGACGTCTCAGAGGAAGGTAACTCTTACATCACTGTCACTGAAGAAATGGGTGGAGCTAAGACCCCAACTTTGTTACCATATTTCATGTTTCCAGTTCTGTCATTTGTTTTCTGGCAAAGGAACCCATATTAGAGCAATGAGACCGTGTTTAAGACACAGGTTTCGCCCCCTAATGATTATTTAGTGCAGCACTGAGAGGGGCTGCCAGGTGATTCCAGGCTCATGGAATCACAGGGCTGGAGGGACACATGCGGTGCCTGGCCTGGGTTTGTACCAGAGAGAGGTTAATCCAAATACCAGTGCTGTCTAAATGATTTTAAAATCAGCAGGATTGACACAGCATTTTAACACCTTCTTTTGCAACGGTTTGTTGCATTTTTAAGTTGATTTATAAATGAGAGGGTGGACTGGGAGTGGGATAGCAATCCTTGCTGGAGGGCTGTTTCTCTTTAAGACTCTATGCCCCCAGATTGTCACTTACCTTTCAGCTGTGTCAGAGCTGTGGTGCGTGTGTCAGTTTTTGTAAAGCTGTGATGCAGTTCTGTGTCAGTGTGATAGTCGATGCACAGAAATACATGGCAGTGTCTTCAGATGTTAAGCTCACTATTTCTAAAGAGGAGAGGTAAGTATCTGGTCTTATTATGTCAAACTTGGATTCAAACCCTTTTTCTAGTTCTCTTCTATTCTGACCAGGTGAATAACCTATTAAAGTTAATCCTTCATCTCTGACTTGCCGGTACCAGTAGATTTGGTTGTGATTGATTTGATCATGTTTACAGTTTATCGTCACATTTGTTCTTTTGCTGCTCAGTAAGATCTCGGGTGTCTGAGTGACAGTCACTGCCTGAGAAAAACCTGTAAAAGAAGAGAATAGCAGGTACAATGTTAGGTAAACAGAGAAACAGGAAGACTAACAACTAATTAGTAAATGGCAGTAATTTACAGGATAATAATAATAATAATAATAATAATAATAATAATAATAATATTAAGAAGAAGAAGAAGAAGAAGAAGAAGAAGAAGAAGAAGAAGAAGATGAAGATGAAGAAGAATATGTTTGCTAAAACATGACTAAAATGTCTTACTGGTAATAGACAGCAGCACAGTGAGTGAACAGAACAGAGTGACCATGTCAGTAACACACACAGCAGAGCAGAGCAGAGCAGAGCAGACTCTCACACTGAAACACCCGGCAGCCACTCTAATTGAAGAACAAGTAAGAAGTGACGTCTCAGAGGAAGGTAACTCTTACATCACTGTCACTGAAGAAATGGGTGGAGCTAAGACCCCAGCTTTGTTACCATATTTCATGTTTCCAGTTCTGTCATTTGTTTTCTGGCAAACGAACCCATATGAGAGCATTGAGACCGTGTTTAAGACACAGGTTTCGCCCCCTAATGATTATTTAGTGCAGCACTGAGAGGGGCTGCCAGGTGATTCCAGGCTCATGGAATCACAGGGCTGGAGGGACACATGCAGTGCCTGGCCTGGGTTTGTACCAGAGAGAGGTTAATCCAAATGCCAGTGCTGTCTAAATCATTTCAAAATCAGCAGGATTAACATATAATTTTAACTATTTTCTGGCAGCTGTATGTGCCCTTTTTAAGTTGATTTATAAATGAGAGGGTGGACTGGGAGTGGGATAGCAATCCTTGCTGGAGGGCTGTTTCTCTTTTAGACTCTACGCCCCCAGATTGTCACTTCCCTTTCAGCTGTGTCAGAGCTGTGCTGCGAGTGTCAGTTTTTGTAAAGCTGTGATGCAGTTCTGTGTCAGTGTGATACTCGATGCACAGAAATACACGGCAGTGTCTTCAGACTTCACACTCTTTATCTCAAAAGAAGATCTCTTGATTTCGGGTCTGTGAATAGTGAAGCTGGATTCAAACCCTGCTTCATACTGTGCATCATCCTTATTCAATGAATAAGCGATTAAAGTTAACCCTCCATCTCTGACTTGCCGGTACCAGTAAAGATAGTAGTGATCAGCGGCATCATGTACACAGTGTAGCACTGCAGGCTCTCCAGTCCTGCTCAATAAGAAGATACTGGGAGTCTGAGTGACATTGACTGCAATAGAAAAACCTGCAAATGGAGAAATTAAAAGTGATGATGAGATACATGGATAGACTGACAAGCATTTGTAAATATCATCCTTATTCAACATGTTAATATTAATAAGAATATTAAGAATTACAAATAATAATGCAATTCCATTTGTCAATTATAATTTCTATTATATAAAATTCAGAAGCCTCTTACTGGTAATAGAAATCAGCACAGTGAGTGAACAGAACAGAGTGATCATGTCTGCAACACAAACACACACACACACACTGCAGAGCAGAGCAGACTCTCACACTGAAACACCAGCACTAAGAGCAGAAAGACTAGGAAATGATCTATCAGAGAACCAGCACATCACTGTCATGTTAGCAAACAGACAGGGCTTAAAGAGTAAGTAGCGGGGTGTGACAAGCAGGCTCTAGTGGTTACGTCAGACCAGAAAGGAGTACACAGACAGATGGTGGATGAAATGGTAAAGGTGCTTGCTTGCGCCGGTTTATTGTAAAATAAAAGGTTTGAACAAAACAAAACACAGGACACAGCACTTGCGGCCAAAATAAACAGACAAACAAAACGAACAGACACTAACAGACAGGGACGAACACTAAACAAACACGTACTGTGCTGGTCCTCCAGCACCACGTAGCAATTGCTTACTATTTACTTTACTTTAGATTTTCTCTTCTCACTCTCTCCCGTTCCTTCGCCCTGAACACAAAAAATACTTGTGCTCATTACACACATTATATCAATACAGCAACATTAACACACGTAACATACAACACAGAAATGCACACAAGGGCAGGGCACATTGCCACACGGGGTTCCAGAAATACAGCGTCACACGTCCCCACGTGTTGATACAACTGTTTAAATAACTGACCTGGCATTTTTCTTTTCATTGTGAACATCCTGACAACTTTTCACACTTTAAAGTCTGTTTCAAAGCTCTTTTCAAAATGCCTGCTCTATGCACTGATAGTGTAAGGATTATTACCCACATTGTCAAACAGGTAACACAGCAATAACGATCCATGATGTGGAAGGGAACAGAAAAGCCAGAGAACTTGTTATGATTTTTTTTTTTTTAATTGTTCTTTCTGCAGTGATATAGAGGACAGATCTCAAAACCTAGTGCACTAGAGCTGCCATTTTGAAAATAGCTTTGAAAAAGACTTTAACGTTATGTGTCAAAAGTTGTCAGGATGTTAACAATGGAAAGAAACATTACAGGTAGCAACACGTGGGGATGTGTAGTGCTATATTTTTCAGAATCCCTCTACTTAACTCTTTAAGAATATTTCTAAAGGAAGGTCACTTTTTGTGAGGGGTTGTGGGTCCCAAACAGACCACAGGAGAATGTTGAGCCATCCCAGTAAATGAAGTGCAAAGTGTCTCTACATGATTACCTTGAAATATTCATAATGCATTTGTACATGTTATTACTACAGTTTAGAACTCCATGGTGTCTTAATAATATCTCTAACTTAATGTATAAAGCATATATATATATATATATATTTCACCTTGCTAATAGGCGTACAATACAGTGTTGTCCCCAGGGATATTGTATTACAAGAGTGTGCTGTATTTGCACATGACACATGGTTTGAATATGACTGGACTGGGATGTTGGGAGGTTGGGAGGTGGGCGCACACTCATGTTGCATTTTCATTTAAGTTTTGTTTGCATGTTTTAAAACAGGAGTAAGTTCTCGACTCAGAAATGGGAACACTTAAAATGCACTTCTGGCGCCCCCTTCTGTTGCAATAGAAGAGCTACTACTGAAATCGGATTCATCTTATCACATCTAATCACAAGCTACAAGCCGGCTGTCAGAACCACTTCCCTTTCAGCTGTGTCAGAGCTGTGCTGCGAGTGTCAGTTTTTGTAAATCTGTGATGCAGTTCTGTGTCAGTGTGATACTCGACTACACAGCAATAACGATCCATGATGTGGTACGGAACAGAAAAGCCAGAGCACTTGTTGTGATTTTTTTTTTAATCGCTCTTCCTGCAGTGATTTAGAGGACAGATCTCAAACTCCAGTGCACTAGAGCGGAAATTCTGAAAATAGCTTTGAAAAAGACTTTAAAGTTATGTGTCAAAAGTTGTCAGGATGTTAACAATGAAAATAAAAATGCCCAGTAGCAACACGTGGGGATGTGTAACGCTATATTTTTTGGAATCCCGCTACTTAACTCTTTAAGAATATTTCTAAAGGAAGGTCACTTTTTTCTGAGGGGTTGAGAGGCCCAAACAGACCACAGGAGAATGTTGAGCCATCCCAGTAAATGAAGTGCAAAGTGTCTCTACAACATGATTACCTTGAAATATTCATAATGCATTTGTACATGTTATTACTACAGTTTAGAACTCCATGGTGCCTTAATAATATCCTTAACTTAATTTATAAAGCATATATATTTCACCTTGCTAATAGGCATACAATACAGTGCTGTGCCTAAGCATGCTGTATTACAGGAGTGTGCTGTATTTGCACATGACACATGGTTTGAATATGACTGGACTGGGAGGTTGGGAGGTTGGGAGGTGGACGCACACTCATGTTGCATTTTCATTTACGTTTTGTTTGCATGTCTTAAAACAGGAGTAAGTTCTCGACTCAGAAATGGGAACACCTAAAATGCACTTCTGGCGCCCCCTTCTGTTGCAATAAAAGAACTATAACTGAAATCGGATTTATCTTATCACATCTAATCACAAGCTACAAGCCGGCTGTCAGAACCACTTCCCTTTCAGCTGTGTCAGAGCTGTGCTGCGAGTGTCAGTTTTTGTAAAGCTGTGATGCAGTTCTGTGTCAGTGTGATACTCGATGCACAGAAATACATGGCAGTGTCTTCAGATGTTAAGCTCGCTATTTCTAAAGAGGAGTGGTAGGTGTCTGGTCTTATTATGTCAAACTTGGATTCAAACCCTTTTTCTAGTTCTTTGCTAGCCGCACGAGGTGAATAACCTATTAAAGTTAATCCTCCATCTCTGACTTGCCGGTACCAGTAGATTTGGTAGTGAGAGCTTTGATCATGTTTACAGTTTATCGTCACATTTGTTCTTTTGCTGCTCAGTAAGATCTCGGGTGTCTGAGTGACAGTCACTGCCTGAGAAAAACCTGTAAAAGAAGAGAATAGCAGGTACAATGTTAGGTAAACAGACAAACAGGAAGACTAACAACTAATTAGTAAATAGCAGTAATTTACAGGATAATAATAATAATAATAATAATAATAATAATAATAATAATAATAATAATAATAATAATAATATATTTTATTTTTTAATTAATATAAAACATGACTAAAATGTCTTACTGGTAATAGAAAGCAGCACAGTAAGTGAACAGAACAGAGTGGCCATGTCTGTAACACACACACAGCAGAGCAGAGCAGAGCAGACTCTCACACTGAAACACCCGGCAGCCACTCCAAGAGATGAACGAGTAAGAAGTGACGTCTCAGAGGAAGGTAACTCTTACATCACTGTCACTGAAGAAATGGGTGGATCTAAGACCCCAGCTTTGTTACCATATTTCATGTTTCCAGTTCTGTCATTTGTTTTCTGGCAAACGAACCCATATGAGAGCATTGAGACCGTGTTTAAGACACAGGTTTCGCCCCCTAATGATTATTTAGTGCAGCACTGAGAGGGGCTGCCAGGTGATTCCAGGCTCATGGAATCACAGGGCTGGAGGGACACATGCGGTGCCTGGCCTGGGTTTGTACCAGAGAGAGGTTAATCCAAATGCCAGTGCTGTCTAAATGATTTCAAAATCAGCAGGATTTACATATTATTTTAACTATTTTCTGGCAGCTGTATGTGGCCTTTTTAAGTTGATTTGTAAATGAGAGGGTGGACTGGGAGTGGGATAGCAATCCTTGCTGGAGGGCTGTTTCTCTTTTAGACTCTACGCCCCCAGATTGTCACTTCCCTTTCAGCTGTGTCAGAGCTGTGGTGCGTGTGTCAGTTTTTGTAAAGCTGTGATGCAGTTCTGTGTCAGTGTGATACTCGATGCACAGAAATACACGGCAGTGTCTTCAGACTTCACACTCTTTATCTCAAAAGAAGATCTCTTGATTTCAGGTCTGTGAATAGTGAAGCTGGATTCAAACCCTGCTTCATACTGTTCATCATCCTTATTCACTGAATAAGCGATTAAAGTTAACCCTCCATCTCTGACTTGCCGGTACCAGTAAAGATAGTAGTGATCAGCGGCATCATGTACACAGTGTAGCACTGCAGGCTCTCCAGTCCTGCTCAATAAGAAGATACTGGGAGTCTGAGTGACATTGACTGCAATAGAAAAACCTGCAAATGGAGAAATTAAAAGTGATGATGAGATACATGGATAGACTGACAGGCATTTGTAAATATCATCCTTAGGCAACATGTTAATATTAATAAGAATATTAAGAATTACAAATAATAATGCAATTCCATTTGTCAATTATAATTTCTGTTATATAAAATTCAGAAGCCTCTTACTGGTAATAGAAATCAGCACAGTGAGTGAACAGAACAGAGTGATCATGTCTGCAACACAAACACACACATACACACACACACACACACACACACAGCAGAGCAGACTCTCACACATAAACACTAGCACTAAGAGCAGAAAGACTAGGAAATGATGTATCAGAGAACCAGCACATCACTGTCATGTTAGCAAACAGGCAGGGCTTAAAGAGTAAGTAGCGGGGTGTGACAAGCAGGCTCTAGTGGTTACGTCAGACCAGAAAGGAGTACACAGACAGATGGTGGATGAAATGGTAAAGGTGCTTGCTTGCGCCGGTTTATTGTAAAATAAAAGGTTTGAACAAAACAAAACACAGGACACAGCACTTGCGGACAAAATAAACAGACAAACAAAACGAACAGACACTAACAGACAGGGACGAACACTAAACAAACACGTACTGTGCTGGTCCTCCAGCACCACGTAGCAATTGCTTACTATTTACTTTACTTTAGATTTTCTCTTCTCACTCTCTCCCGTTCCTTCGCCCTGAACACAAAAAATACTTGTGCTCATTACACACATTATATCCCGTGTACCAACTACAATACACCAACATTAACACACGTAACATACAACACAGAAATGCACACAAGGGCGGGGCACATTGCCACACGGGGTTCCAGAAATACAGCGTCACACGTCCCCACGTGTTGATACAACTGTTTAAATAACTGACCTGGCATTTTTCTTTTCATTGTGAACATCCTGACAACTTTTCACACTTTAAAGTCTGTTTCAAAGCTCTTTTCAAAATGCCTGCTCTATGCACTGATAGTGTAAGGATTATTACCCACATTTTCAAACAGGTAACACAGCAATAACGATCCATGATGTGGAAGGGAACAGAAAAGCCAGAGAACTTGTTGTGATTTTTTTTTTAATCGCTCTTCCTGCAGTGATTTAGAGGACAGATCTCAAACCCTAGTGCACTAGAGCAGAAATTTTGAAAATACCTTTGAAAAAGACTTTAAAGTTATGTGTCAAAAGTTGTCAGGATGTTAACAATGAAAATAAAAATGCCCAGTAGCAACACGTGGGGATGTGTAACACTACATTTTTCGGAACCCCGATACTTAACTCTTTAAGAATATTTCTAAAGGAAGGTCACTTTTTTTTGAGGGGTTGTGAGGCTCAAACAGACCACAGGAGAATGTTGAGCCATCCCAGTAAATGAAGTGCAAAGAGTCTCTACAACATGATTACCTTGAAATATTCATAATGCATTTGTACATGTTATTACTACAGTTTAGAACTCCATGGTGTCTTAATAATATCTCTAACTTAATGTATAAAGCTGTGACAGGGTGGACGAGTGGTGACATCAGGTCAGAAGCAGGAACCAAAAAACTGACACCAGTACTGCAGATTCAAAAAGACGCTGCGCGCCATTTATTCAAATAATACAAAAATAAATAAAATATTTAACCAGAAAACACAGTGCTTACAGAGCGAAAATAAAAGTTTAAACAAAAATAATCACAAACACAAACTAATAAATAATCCAGGTCAGGCTGGGCAAATCGCCTTCTCTGTTCCAAGATTTTTTTTCTCGCTCGCTCGCTCGCTCCTCTCGCTCGCTCCGCTCGCTCCTCTCGCTCCTCACACCCACACCCTGAGTGCAGAGAGCTGCAGGCTTTTATGAATGTGACCATCTCCCAATTAGCAACAAATTAATCACTTAATTATCGGGAGATGGCCACCTTCTGCACGAGGTTTTTTTTTAATTCCTGTGGAAGGGGCTACCCATCCATGCTACTAAACAAAATACAAAACAAAACATTCGGCTACGCCATCATATATAAATACAATAATAACACATAGTAATAAATAAATCATACACCAAACAAACACGGCTTTCGCTATCATATAAATACAATAATAAATCATAATACAAAACAATAACCTGCACAGGGGCGGAGGGGGAGACCCCGTTCTAAAAATAAATAAACAAATAATACATACAGGGCTCCTCGCCCTGTTACAAAAGCATATATATTTCACCTTGCTAATAGGCATACAATACAGTGCTTTCCCTAAGCATGTTGTATTACAGGAGTGTGCTGTATTTGCACATGACACATGGTTTGAATATGACTGGACTGGGATGTTGGGAGGTTGGGAGGTGGGCGCACACTCATGTTGCATTTTCATTTACATTTTGTTTTCATGTCTTAAAACAGGAGTAAGTTCTCGACTCAGAAATGGGAAAATCTAAAATGCACTTCTGGCGCCCCCTTCTGTTGCAATAGAAGAGCCACTACTGAAATCGGATTCATCTTATCACATCTAATCACAAGCTACAAGCCGGCTGTCAGAACCACTTTCCTTTCAGCTGTGTCAGAGCTGTGCTGCGAGTGTCAGTTTTTGTAAAGCTGTGATGCAGTTCTGTGTCAGTGTGATACTCGATGCACAGAAATACACGGCAGTGTCTTCAGACTTCACACTCTTTATCTCAAAAGAAGATCTCTTGATTTCGGGTCTGTGAATAGTGAAGCTGGATTCAAACCCTGCTTCATACTGTTCGTCATCCTTATTCGATGAATAAGCGATTAAGGTTAACCCTCCATCTCTGACTTGCCGGTACCAGTAAAGATAGTAGTGATCAGTGGCATCATGTACACAGTTTAGCACTGCAGGCTCTCCAGTCCTGCTCAATAAGAAGATACTGGGAGTCTGAGTGATATTGACTGCAATAGAAAAACCTGCAAATGGAGAAATTAAAAGTGATTATGAGATACATGGATAGACTGACAAGCATTTGTAAATATCATCCTTATGCAACATGTTAATATTAATAAGAATATTAAGAATTACAAATAATAATGCAATTCCATTTGTCAATTATAATTTCTGTTATATAAAATTCAGAAGCCTCTTACTGGTAATAGAAATCAGCACAGTGAGTGAACAGAACAGAGTGATCATGTCTGCAACACAAACACAAACACACACACACACACACACTGCAGAGCAGAGCAGACTCTCACACTGAAACACTGGCACTAAGAGCAGAAAGACTAGGAAATGATCTATCATAGAACCAGCACATCACTGTCATGTTAGCAAACAGGCAGGGCTTAAAGAGTAAGTAGCGGGGTGTGACAAGCAGGCTCTAGTGGTTACGTCAGACCAGAAAGGAGTACACAGACAGATGGTGGATGAAATGGTAAAGGTGCTTGCTTGCGCCGGTTTATTGTAAAATAAAAGGTTTGAACAAAACAAAACACAGGACACAGCACTTGCGGACAAAATAAACAGACAAACAAAACGAACAGACACTAACAGACAGGGACGAACACTAAACAAACACGTACTGTGCTGGTCCTCCAGCACCATGTAGCGATTGCTTACTATTTACTTTACTTTAGATTTTCTCTTCTCACTCTCTCCCGTTCCTTCGCCCTGAACACAGAAAATACTTGTGCTCATTACACACATTATATCCCGTGTACCAACTACAATACAGCAACATTAACACACGTAACATACAACACAGAAATGCACACAAGGGCGGGGCACATTGCCACACGGGGTTCCAGAAATACAGCGTCACACGTCCCCACGTGTTGATACAACTGTTTAAATAACTGACCTGGCATTTTTCTTTTCATTGTTAACATCCTGACAACTTTTCACACTTTAAAGTCTGTTTCAAAGCTCTTTTCAAAATGCCTGCTCTATGCACTGATAGTGTAAGGATTATTACCCACATTGTCAAACAGGTAACACAGCAATAATGATCCATGATGTGGAAGGGAACAGAAAAGCCAGAGAACTTGTTATGATTTTTTTTTTAAATCACTCTTCCTACACTGATTTAGAGGACAGATCTCAAAACTCAGTGCACTAGAGTGGATATTTGCACGACACATGGTTTGAATATGACTGGACTGTGATGTTGGGAGGTTGGGAGGTGGGCGCACACTCATGTTGCATTTTCATTTACGTTTTATTTGCATGTCTTAAAACAGGAGTAAGTACTCAACTCAGAAATGGGAACACCTAAAATGCACTTCTGGCGCCCCCTTCTGTTGCAAAAAAAGAACTACTACTGAAATCGGTTCATCACACCTAATCACAAGCTGCAAGCTGGCTGTCAGAACCACTTCCCTTTCAGCTGTGTCAGAGCTGTGCTGTGAGTGTCAGTTTTTGTAAAGCTGTGATGCAGTTCTGTGTCAGTGTGATACTCGATGCACAGAAATACACGGCAGTGTCTTCAGATGTTAAGCTCGCTATTTCTAAAGAGGAGTGGTAGGTGTCTGGTCTTATTATGTCAAACTTGGATTCAAACCCTTTTTCTAGTTCTTTGCGAGTCGCACCAGGTGAATAACCTATTAAAGTTAATCCTCCATCTCTGACTTGCAGGTACCAGTAGATTTGGTTGTGAGTGCTTTGATCATGTTCACAGTTTATCGTCACATTTGTTCTTTTGCTGCTCAGTAAGATCTCGGGTGTCTGAGTGACAGTCACTGCCTGAGAAAAACCTGTAAAAGAAGAGAATAGAAGGTACAATGTTAGGTAAACAGAGAAACAGGAAGACTAACAACTAATTAGTAAATGGCAGTAATCTACAGGATAATAATAATAATAATAATAATAATAATAATAATAATAATAATAATACATTTGCTAAAACATGACTAAAATGTCTTACTTCTAATAGAAAGCAGCACAGTGAGTGAACAGAACAGAGAGATCATGTCTGTAACACACACACACAGCAGAGCAGAGCAGAGCAGACTCTCACACTGAAACACCCGGCAGCCAAGAGAAGAACGACTAAGATGTGACGTCTTAGAGGAAGGTAACCTATAAATACATTGCTGTCATTCAAGAAGGACCCAACTTTGTCTACAATATTTTGTGCTCCTACTTCTGCAATTTATTTTCTAGCAAAGAAAACCTTATTAGGGCAATTAGGCAGTGTTTAAGATACAGATTTGCCTTTGTCAGAGTTCATGATATTACTTTTGATTGAGAGAACTTTCTGATGAAAGGTGTTTATTAATAAAACATATGCAATATTCATGTTTAGTGTGCTTTAGTACTTCTTTAATAAAAAAATAAACTGCTATGCTCACAGGAGCATGTGATTTACTGTACAGCAGCTTCCAGATATTTGCAATAAAGCCCATTTCACATTGGCATGCTGTACCTGGGTCGGACCTTACCTGTGTCGCGACCCGGTGTCATGTGGGTCGGCTACATGATTTCACACTGCTTTTGAAGAAGCAGGATCGACAGGGAGACAGACTCAAGTACACAACGTACGTATCAGTGCCCCTGAAGCAGATTGTTACAGACGCGTCCATCCAAGCTTCTCTGGATTGAATTGTTGGCCAAATGTTGATTAGAGCAAATGTTTCTTCATCCCTGCTGCAATCTGGCTCATGGTGTGTCTCAATCAACATAAATATGGTTAAACAGAATAAACAGAAATGGTCCTTGCATTTGTTATTGCCTCGGCTTACAAAAACCTGAGTAGGAGCACCAGTGTGAAATGGGCTTAAGACAAGCGGTAGGCTACAACACCCCTTTAAAGCCACATGCTTATTTTGAGTAACTTTGGAATCAGGTAGTGCGCAGGGTCTTCCTCACATTCCCATCACATTGTCTGGGTGAGGTTGCTCATGTCCATTGCAAGCCTTTACTTATTGTGCAGCTTCACTCGGTTCACTGCTTATTCCAGGTACAATCTTGTTCAGGGCCTAAGCTTACATTTTTGATACTTTTGCATCATTATTTTAATTTGTATCTATAAATATAGTACACATTTAAACTAGGTCTACACACAAAAACTAACAGGCGCATCAGACTCAACCACTTTTTATTTTAACTCAAAGACTTCCAGCTTTATTTACTTCATATGATGCATTTTTGAAAGCAGGTTTATGATATCAGAATTCCCTGAATGTCTATGTGTTTGTGCATGGTATAGGATACAGTGTATATTTTCACTATTACTATGAGGAATTATGTTTTATTTTGAAAGTCTTGAGCCTGCTTCGGATGTCAGCATTTTTTTATTTACGCTTTTGTGTGGTGGGGCAGTCTTTAAAAAGAGCATGTTGTGTATGCTTGCTGTAGCTGATGATCATTTTGGATGACTCCTAAGTTCTCCACTCAGAAATTTGGACACTTAAAAAGTGCTTCTGGCGCCCCCTTCTTTTGCAGTAGAAGAGCTACTACTGAAATCGGATTCATCTTATCACATCTAATCACAAACTACAAGCAGGCTGTCAGAACTACTTCCCTTTCAGCTGTGTCAGAGCTGTGATGCGAGTGTCAGTTTTTGTAAAGATGTGATGCAGTTCTGTGTCAGCATGATACTCGATGCACAGAAACACGGCAGTGTCTTCAGATGTCAACGTCTTGATTTCTAAAGAAGAGAGAAAGATCTCTGGTCTGTTTATGTCAAATTTTGATTTAAACTCTGTTTCCAGTTCTTTATTGCCCTCACCAAGTGAATAACCTATCAAAGTGAATCCTCCACCTCTCACTTGCCGGTACCAGTAGATTCTGAGGTGAGTGTTGTCATTGTGTTCACAGTGTATGATTACAGGCTCTTCTGTGCTGTGTTTTAATAAGACTAAGGGTTTCTGAGTGACAGTCACTGCATGAGAAAAACCTGTAAAAGAAGAGAATAACACATCAAATGTTAGGAAATAACTGAATATGACATAACAATTGTTAGTAAATGACCATTTTAATAATAATAATAATAATAATAATAATAATAATAATAATAATAATAATAATAATCAGTGATCATTTTATTCTGTCATATTAAAGTTAGAAGCCTCTTACTGGTAATAGAAAGCAGCACAGTAAGTGAACAGAACAGAGTGGCCATGTCTGTAACACACACAGCAGAGCAGAGCAGAGCAGACTCTCACACTAAAACACCTGACAGCCACTCTAACAGATAAATGACTAGGAAGGAAGTGATGCATTGACCAATATCAGACTCATTTTATCAGACTCATTTTAGCGATGTATTATCTTTAACACTAGAACCACCATGCGAGTAAATTTGGCCCATTTTGGATTTAAAATGTTAATTACTCTTCTATGTATTAAATATCATAACAGCGTTTAATAGCCAGAATCGCAAAAATGATAAAGTTATAAAGAGTTCTACTAGAGCCGCCACGTTGGTCAATTTGACCCATGAATTACAATACATGCTTTTTTTTTTTTAATATAACGCAAGATATTCTATTTTTTTGTAAATTCAGAAAACAAGACACGCCCCCTCCTCCTCAAGCACATATGTTTTTTTTATTTCAAGCCTTTATTTTTTTGTAGACTGACTACGAGACAGAGATTGCTATGATTGTGGATTTGTACAATTGCACCGAGATGCCAACTCAGTGAAAGCCTAGTTGCTTTGTTTCTCAATGTACCTGGGAGACAGCAATCCTTTGTTTTCTTCTAGAAATGCAACAAGAATGTGAATAGATTAGTAGACAGATAACAAAGACATAAGGAGGTAACTGAGATAACTGAGATAACAAATGGGTTGGAGAAGGTTGCTGAAAACTCAAGGCAGTTATTGTAGAGTGGGGAGGACAGACAGATGGACAGATTGGAGGATATATGGACACCATCCACGCATAAGGTTCCACATTTGGAGTGATGATCAAATCAGTAAAGTACAAAATCATTTTGAGCACAATTCACTGGACAAGAGCAATGTCTATGCAGGGTCAGATTGGTGTGCACTTGTCTATTGGTTGTCTAACATTTTGTGCCAGGGGACCCCCTCTGTCTTGTCTCCAGAGCAGGGGAGTGAGCATCGTCTTCTCCAGGGAGAGATGCTGTAGTGAGCAAGCTTCGGCTGCTCCAGAGGGAGATGCTGTGGGGAGCGAGCTTCGCCTGCCCCAGTAGGAGATGATGCTGCTGGTGGTTGAGGGGAGCCCTTGCTTCTGACACCTGAACCACCCCCATGGCAACAATAAAAGGCAAGTGCTGTTGTTAAAGTTAATAAAAAAAGACACTGGTGACTTTTAACCTACAAAATACCATTTTGATCAGGTAGTTATTTTTAGAGGAAGGTAAAAACTCTGCACATCTCCAGTGATTCCTTTGGTGTGCTTCTGGTGCCCCCTGCTGTTGTAGGAGAAGCACTGCAGTAATACGATTCAGCTTATTCTATCACCAGCCGCAAGCCTGCTATCAGTATGTGTGAGCTTCTGACATCAAGCTCTGTAAGTCAAACCTCACTTCACATAGAGCAGGACTTTCCGTCCCCTCTGGAGCTGTGATTTTGTACAGAGATCGTTGTAGGGAACTGGAATTAGAGTTGCTCTCGGCCACTTCTAAATTCAACTCACTTCAGAAAGATGGGTTTAGAAATGGTTGGAAAAGAACATTTTGCTGTAAAGTAGTAAGTGATCCTGGTAAACAATGACCCCAGCAGAAACAATGACAGAGAAGGATAGAGAAGAACATACATAAGGATATTAAAACAGGTCAAAAATAGAATATTCTGAAAATGTACATGGCATTTTAACATCTGTAAAAGGAGAGACAGGCAGTTGTTGAGAAGCACAACACATGAAGACATTCTCTAACACCTGCTGGCCCCATTCAGTTTGCCAGTAGCTTCGAGCAGATGTCAGTTTGTGTACAGCACCGATGCACTTCTGTATCAGTGTGCTTTGCTAGTTGCACAGTAATACACGGCGCTGTGTTCAGAACTCAGACTCTTTATCATTAAAGAGGAATGGGTCGCTGTTGATCTTTTCACTTCATAGACATTTTTAAAGTTTTCTTCATAAGCTGTCTCCCGGCCTTCGCCAGGTGAGTGTGCTATCAATGCCAGCCCTTCTTTCTTGCCCTGCCGGTACCAGTAGATGTTGTAGTAAGTTGCATCATCAGATTCACACACTAATTCTGCAGATTTTTCAGGTTGATCAAATAAAACCTCTGGCTTCTGTGTGACCTTGATTCCATGTGCACAACCTGTGAAAAACAAAAGAACATATTGACAGATAAGTTATACAGTACTAAAATTAAACCTTAACAGTGTGATAACAATGAGACAAACATTTTTACAAATTACTGTAGGTCTTTTATGAATTAAAAAACAAATGTACTTTTCTAACATATTGGCAAAACACTATACTACAACAGACAGGGCAAAACTGCAGTTATACTGCAGTATTTTTTATAATAAAACAAATGAAACATGAAATTAAAGTAAAAAAAATTGTCATATTAAAGTCAGAAGCCTCTTACTGGTAATAGACAGCAGCATAGTGAGTGAACAGAACAGAGTGATCATGACTGTAACACACACACACAGCAGAGCAAAGCAGAGCAGAGCAGAGCGACTCTCACCCTGAAACACCCGGCAGCCACTCCAAGAGATGAATGACTTGGAAGGAAGTGATGTCATTGAAGGAAACCTATACCCGACTGCTGTTTGTTTTGCATGCTGTAACCCGTGATTGTCTGTGACACTGTAGCCTTTAATCAATTAATTGCAACATCTTTCTGTTTGAAAAGTCTGATGGAAGCTTGTGTGTGCATGTGGCACCCTCTAGTGGTGCAGTATGGGATGTAGGAAATTATCCAGCTCCTTTAACCCTTTCATGCACGGTGACCTCATATGGGGACGGATAATTTAATGCATTAAAGGGATCATGAGAGTTTCAGTCATTCTATTTCCAGCTCTCTAATTGATAATAGTATCATTGCTCTCGATGATCAATCTAACCAGTTGCCAGGATTGTTCTAATTGTCTTTTTTTCCCTGTCTTTCTTAAAAAAATAATAATAAATAAAAACACATGCTATTCTATCACACAATCACAGTCAATTTCAGTTTCTAATTATTTTCATTACAACATTTATTGTTTAACAAATATTTAGAACTGTTAAGAAAATATGATCATTTCCTACCTCCAGCTGAACAAGTATGTCCTTATTATTACTTACAAAATCTCCAGAAGCTCATGCTTATTTACAAAATATATATCAAAAGATTGAACGCTAAATAGGTTTGTTTCTAGAAACTCATTAATTTTCCTTTTTGTTTTTAATTTACTATTTTATGGGTGTGCTTGGAGTAAACTAGAATGCCCACTGGAGGAATATAGCTGCACTTTTTTTCCCCTCTGCTATGATGGTTTCGTCTAGAGATTTCCATTTACTAACTCACAGTGCGACAGTAGAGGGGACAGTTGCACACCCCAGTGGTCATTTCTAAAATATCTCAGTTCAGAGAAAGTGATTAAAAACGACATGGACTAGTAAACCTGTTCAACAAGGATGTAAGCATGAACAACAATAGAGAATTATAGGAAATATTAAAACAGATCAGAGATTAAATAATATGAATATAGAGGATATATATTATCATAGGCATTGTTTTAGTAATAAGTGAATCAGGCAGGTTGATTGAAGAAGCAAAACAAAACAAAAAGAAGTTACATGTTGGCAGGAATCCTGCTTGCCAGTAGCTTCGAGCAGATGTCAGTTTGTGTACAGCACCGATGCACTTCTGTATCAGTGTGCTTCACTAGTTGCACAGTAATACACGGCGCTGTGTTCAGAACTCAGACTCTTTATCGTTAAAGAGGAATCAGTATTTTTTGGTCTTTTTACTTCATAGCCATCTTTAAAGTTTTCTTCATAACTAGGCTCCTGGTTTGCACCAGGTGAGTGGGCTATCAATGCCAGCCCTTCTTTCTTGCCCTGCCGGTACCAGAAGATGTTGCTGTAAGTGCCAATGGTATCATCGGTTTCACAATTTAATTCTGCAGAAATTTTAGGTTGATGAAATAAGACCTCTGGTTTCTGTGTGACCTTGATTCCATGTGCAAAACCTGTGAAAAAACAAAAGTACATTTTGACAGATTTTGATAGGTAAATATAACAGTCGTTCTAGTTTAAAATTAAACTTAGGAATACAATTAGATAAATGTTTTAACAAGATGTCTTTCATCTAGAATATAAGCTAAAAAAATGATGAAAATGCCCGTTTAAAAACATCTTACTATTCCATCATAGTGGCAAAACACCTTAGTGTAGAAATATAGAAAACTAGATACATTTACATGTTGTAATGCAGTGCTTCAGCCGCTGCTTTACGTGCTGTAGTTTATTGAGAATAAAACAGAACAATGAAACAATACATTTAATTAAGAAGACATATCTAGTAAATGAAAATATGTTGTTATTAAAGTTTCTTACTGGTAATAGAAAGCAGTGAACAGAACAGAGTGATCATGTCTGTAACACACACACAGCAGAGCAGAGCGCAGCAGACTCACACTGAAACACCTGGCAGCCACTCTAAGAGATAAATGACTAGGAAGGAAGTGATGCATTGACCATTATCAGACTCATTTTATCAGACTCATTTTATCAGACTCATTTTAGCAATGTATTATCTTTAACACTAGAACCACCATGCGAGTAAATTTGGCCCATTTTGGATTTAAAATGTTAATTACTCTTCTATGTATTAAATATCATAACAGCGTTTAATAGCCAGAATCGCAAAAATGATAAAGTTATAAAGAGTTCTACTAGAGCCGCCACATTGGTCAATTTGACCCATGAATTACAATACATGTTTTTTTTTTTAATATAACGCAAGATATTCTATTTTTTTGTAAATTCAGAAAACAAGACCCGCCCCCTCCTCCTCAAGCACAAGTTTTTTTTATTATATCAAGCCTTTATTTTTTTGTAGACTGAATACGAGACAGAGATTGCTATGATTGTGCATTTGAACAATTGCACCAAGATGCCAACTCAGTGAAAGCCTAGTTGCTTTGTTTCTCAATGTACATGGGAGACAGCAATCCTTTGTTTTGTTCCAGAAATGCAACAGGAATGTGAATAGATTAGTAGACAGATAACAAAGACATAAGGAGGTAACTGAGATAACTGAGATAACAAATGGTTTGGAGAAGGTTGCTGAAAACTCAAGGCAGTTATTGTAGAGTGGGGAGGACAGACAGATGGACAGATTGGACGATATATGGACAGCATCCACGCATAAGGTTCCACATTTGGAGTGATGATCAAATCAGTGAAGTACAAAATCATTTTGAGCACAATTCACTGGACAAGAGCAATGTCTATGCAGGGTCAGATTGGTGTGCACTTGTCTATTGGTTGTCTTACATTTTGTGCCAGTGGACCCCCTCTGTCTTGTCTCCAGTATTGTCTTCTCCAGAGGGAGATGCTGTAGGGAGCAAGCTTCATCTGCTCCAGAGGGAGATGCTGAAGGAGCTTTGGACGCTCCAGAGAGAGAGGCTGTGGGGGGCGAGCTTCGTCTGCCCCAGTAGGAGATGATGATGCTGGTGGTGGAGGGGAGCCCTTGCTTCTGACACTACCCCCATGGCAACAATAAAAGGCAAGTGCTGTTGTTGAAGTTAATAAAAAAAAAACACTTTTAACTTACAAAATACCATTTTGATCAGGTAGTTATTTTTAGAGGAAGGTAAAAACTCTGCACATCTCCAGTGATTCCTTTGGTGTGCTTCTGGTGCCCCCTGCTGTTGTAGAGAAGCACTGCAGTACAAGGATTCGCTTATTCTATCACCAGCCGCAAGCCAGCTATCAGTATGTGTGAGCTCCTGTCACCAAGCTCTGTAAGTCAAACCTCACTTCACATAGAGCAGGACTTTCCGTCCCCTCTGGAGCTGTGATTTTGTAAAGAGATTGTTGTAGGGAACTGGAATTAGAGTTGCTCTCGGTCACTTCTAAATTCAACTCACTTCAGAAAGATGGGTTTAGAAATGGTTGGAAAAGAACATTTTGCTGTAAAGTAGTAATTGATCCTGTTAAACAATGACCCCAGCAGAAACAATGACGGAGAAGGATAGAGAAGAACATACATAATAGGATATTAAAACAGGTCAGAAATGAAATATTCTGAAAATGTACATGGCATTTTAACATCTGTAAAAGGAGAGACTGGCAGTTGTTGAGAAGCAAAACATATGAAGACATTCTCTAGCATCTGCTGGCCCCGTTCAGTTTGCCAGTAGCTTCGTGCAGATGTCAGTTTGTGTACAGCACCGATGCACTTCTGTATCAGTGTGCTTTGCTAGTTGCACAGTAGTACACGGCGCTGAGTTCAGAACTCAGACTCTTTATCGTTAAAGAGGACTGGGTCGCTGTTTTTCTTTTCACTTCATAGCCATCTTTAAAGTTTTCTTCATAAGCTGTCTCCCGGCCATTGCCAGGTGAGTGGGCTATCAATGCCAGCCCTTCTTTCTTGCCCTGCCGGTACCAGAAGATGTTGTAGTAAGTTGCATCATCAGTTTCACACACTAATTCTGCAGAATTTTCAGGTTGATCAAATAAGACCTCTGGCTTCTGTGTGACCTTGATTCCATGTGCAAAACCTGTGAAAAATAAAATACATGTTGACAGATTTTGATAGCTAAGTAAACCTGTAGTTCTATTTTAAAATTAAACTTAGGAATACAAATAGACAAATGTTTAACAAGACGCATTTATGTACAATATAAACTAAAAAAATGATGAAATTGCCCATTTTAAAACACTACTATTCCATCATAGTGGCAAAATACCATAGTTTAGAAATATAGAAAATTAGATTCATTTACTACAGTGCTTCAGCTCTGCTTTACATGCTGTAGTTTATTGAGAATAAAACAATGAAACAATACATTTAAGTAAGAGGACATATATAGTAAATGAAACAATTTTGTCATTAAAGTTTCTTACTGGTAATATAAAGCAGCACAGTGAGTGAACAGAACAGAGTGATCATGTCTGCAACACACATACAGCAGAGCAGACTCTCACACTGAAACTCCTGGCAGCCACACTAAGAGATGAACGACTAGGAAGGAAGTGATGTATTGATCAATATCAGACTCATTTTAGCGATTTATTCTCTTTGAAAAGACCTGCACTGAAAAATCTAAGTATGTGTAAAGGCTAAACGTTTTTGGAGGAGAAAACATCATAAAATGTTTCTGGAGCCCCTTGAGTGGGCCTTTTCTAGCAGTCAGAAAGATCAGACCATGCTTAATAGTATTTGACAGTGTGGATTTTTACCTCTGAAAGTTGACAGCGCTGCAGTCAGCAATGCCCTAAAAAATAAGTATGAGCATCCAGCTTTGTGCTGGTCTATTATTCACAGAATCTAGCATACACATTATGGATACCCATTTATGCATGTTAGTCGGCACACCCTGATATGTACCCAGACAATGCAAATATGACATATTTTCTCAGTGTACCACAAAATCCAATATGAATGTTTTCCTTAATTTTGAGATTGTATAGCAATCTACTTGAAAATGTTTCCTGAAATAAATTCAAATATGTTTTCTTGTAAGATACTAAATAATCAGCCTTCATCAAGTGAGGTAAGTCCTCGAGAGGCGTCAAGTTTTCAAAGTTTTCCTCTCCTTTAAATCTACATTTGGGCAAGTGCAGATGAATGAGGTAAAAATCTTGCCCTTAAAAATGTATTCCCTTATTCCCTACCTTTCTGATTTAGTTGTTCAACTGATCAATTTTGAGTTATCTTTCTACCCATCAATCTTAAACAAAAAACATTATACCGGTAAATGAAAATACAGCGGGAGATGCTGTGGGGAGGGAGCTTCGTCTGCCCCAGTGGGAGAGGCTGCTGGTGGTGGAGGGGAGGATGGAGGAGCGAAATGGCACAGACAGGGAGAAGTGCTTGAACTGAGATTTAAACAGCAAGCAGGAGCCCTTGCTTCTGACACCTGAACCACCCCCATGGCAACAATAAAAGGGCAAGTGTTGTGATTCCTTTGGTGTGCTTCTGGTGTCCCCTGCTGTTGTAGGAGAAGCACTGCAGTAATACGATTCAGCTTATTCTATCACAAGCTGCAAGCCAGCTATCAGTATGTGTGAGCTCCTGTCATGAAGCTCTGTAAGTCAAACCTCTCTTCACATAGAGCAGGACTTTCCGTCACCTCTGGAGCTGTGATTTTGTAAAGAGATTGTTGTAGGGAACTGGAATTAGAGTTGCTCTCGGCCACTTCTAAATGCAACTCACTTCAGAAAGATGGGTTTAGAAATGGTTGGAAAAGAACATTTTGCTGTAAAGTAGTAAGTGATCCTGGTAAACAATGACATAGAAGTATAGAGAAGAACACACATAATATGATATTAAAACAGGTCAGAAATGAAATATTCTGAACATGTACATGGCATTTTAACATCTGTAAAAGGAGAGACAGGCAGTTGTTGAGAAGCAAAACTTATGAAGACATTCTCTAACACCTGCTGGCACTGTTCAGTTTGCCAGTAGCTTCGAGCAGATGTCAGTTTGTGTACAGCACCGATGCACTTCTGTATCAGTGTGCTTTGCTAGTTGCACAGTAATACACGGCACTGTGTTCAGAACTCAGACTCTTTATCGTTAAAGAGGAATGGGTCGCTGTTTGTCTTTTCACTTCATAGAGATTTTTAAAGTTTTCCTCATAAGCTGTCTCCCGGCCTTCGCCAGGTGAGTGGGCTATCAATGCCAGCCCTTCTTTCTTGCCCTGCCGGTACCAGTAGATGTTGTAGTAAGTTCTATCATCAGTTTCACACACTAATTCTGCAGAATTTTTAGGTTGATCAAATAAGACCTCTGGCTTCTGTGTGACCTTGATTCCATGTGCAAAACCTGTGAAAAACAAAAGAACATATTGACAGATAAGTTATACAGTACTAAAATTAAACCTTAACAGTGTTATAAAATGAGACAAACATTTGTACAAATTACTGTAAGTCTTTCATGAACTAAAAAAAAAAAGTACTATTCTATCATAGTGGCAAAACACTATAGCAGACAGGGCAAAGCGTGATTTTGTACTGCAGTATTTTTATAATAAAACAAAAAAATGAAACATGGAATTAAAGTAAAAGGGCTCTTAATTTACATGTGCAGTAAATTAAAAAATGCTGTCATATTAAAGTCAGAAGCCTCTTACTAGTAATAGAAAGCAGCACAGTGAGTGAACAGAACAGAGTGATCATGTCTGTAACACAAACACACACAGCAGAGCACAGCAGAGCAGACTCTCACACTGAAACACCCGGCAGCCACTCCAAGAGAAGAACGACTATAAAGTGATGTCATTCTGAAGGTAACCAATCCCTGGCTGCCATTTTAGCAATGAGATCCGTGTTCTGTTTAAAAAGAACTTCATTCTAATAGTAACCATAGTAACAGTTGTAAGGTGGATTTATCCATTGTCATTTTTTTCTAAGGTCATGTGTACATATTGAAAGTAAACATACAGTGTTTATTCAGTGCTATAAACTGAATCCTCAATTTAACAATATCTTTACGTCATAGGTTCAGCTAAATACTTGCTTGTTTGACAAATACAGAAAAAGAATGAAGTATGAAAAGGAAAAAAAATGCTTAGCATACTAAAATACCACAGCAACACTGAGAGTTATCATTTGTTTATTTAGCAGACGCCTTTATCCAAGGCGACTTACAGAGACTAGGGTGTGTGAACTATGCATCAGCTGCAGAGTCACTTACAACTACGTCTCACCCGAAAGACGGAGCACAAGGAGGTTAAGTGACTTGCTCAGGGTCACACAATGAGTCAGTGGATAAGGTGGGCTTTGAATTGGGGATCTTCTGGTTACAAGCCCTTTTCTTTAACCACTGGACCACACAGCCTCCTGTTTAGGTATTAAATATATTTAAACAACATTCAAATCTTAACTTATGCAGCGGTAAATTCAATGTGTCTCATAGTTCCCTTCCTTTGTTGGAGGAATGCCTGAGGCTGAACCCCTTCCCTTTCAGAGGGCCAGTTAGGGGAGCTGTGCTGGATGCACAGTAATACACGGCAGAGTCTTCACAAGCTTTCACTTTGAGAAGGGGGTTGTTTGGTCTTGGGTCTTAGTACTTTAAATCTGGTTTCAAACTGGCTCGGAATTGACATGATCCACAGTAAGTGAATAAGCTCCAGTATTGTCATCGTGTTCACAGTGCTGCAGGCTCTGTATTCTTCCTGAGTATGAATTCTGAGTGACATTTACAGCAACAGAAAAAGCAGTGACAAGTCTCTGCAAGTCGCTTTGGATAAAAGAGTCTGTCAAATGGCTAAATAATAGAAATATGGAGAGAGATTAATACAAATCTAAATTTAAATTGAAGGATTTATTTTTATTATTTATTTCTTAGCAGAGGACCTCATCCAGGGCGACTTAAAATTGTTACAAGATATCACATTATTTTTACATACAATTACATTATTTTTTACACATTATTTTTTACATACAATTACTCATTTATACAGTTCAGTTTTTACTGGAGCAATCTAAGTAAAGTACCTTGCTCAAGGGTACAGCAGCAGTGTCCCCCACCTGGGATTGAACCCACGACCCTCTGGTCAAGAGTCCAGAGCCCTAACCACTACTCCACACTGCTGCTAATTATACGAGCTTCCACTACTACCAGTCCCACGACTATTACTAATATAATGCCTGATAATTAATTATATACATTTTCTATCAGAACAAAGTTTCTTACTAGAAATAAAATGCAGCAGAGTGAGTGAAAAGAACAGAGGGACCATATCTGTAAAACACACACAGACACACATGCACGCACGCACACACACACACACACACACACACAGCAGAGCAGACTCTCACACTGAACCCACGGCTGCCATTGCAATCACTGGGAAGTCATGCAAATTAGGGATAAAGCTCATACATCTTGCCACCCTCACGCTGTAGATTTACATATAGTGAGTTACAGGATAAATTAACTTCACCAGAAAAAAAATCTGGAAAAACAAAATGATTAACCGAATGTTTTTTTTTTTTTGTTTTTTTTGCCAGCTATTGCTAATCCTGATTGATTGAATCGAAACGGATTTCGTTGTGCTGTGAAATCCTCCAGGGACAGGGTGGTCAGACGAAGCCGTGACACTGAAGACTGGTGGAAATGCAAGGCAGTTGTTGTATGAGTTTGAAAGACAGAAATACATATCTAAGGGCATACTGATGCAACCAGTGCATGAGGGTTCCCAGTGTGAAAGTTCAGAAAGTGATAATGTTAATAAAGATAATAAGAAGTGATCAAGGTCAAGTAAATCCTGCTAAACATTATGACATTAACTGCAAACCTCACCCTGGTTAAACAATAAAGAACTGAATCAAATAGAACAGCTCAGGTTATTTCTATTGGCTTTTAGAACTCAAACTGAGAAACTAGCTGTTACAAGGGCAGTGAAAAAGGTCTTTCATTGCACAAAACTGACTGCTACGGACTGCATGGAGAGCTGTAGGTACAGCATAATTACAGTATAAGCCTACAGTATAGCATTGTTGAGATGATTCATTTTACCTATTTCTGTTACCATGTCGCCCACTGCAGCTCACTTCCATTACTACAGCACTGGAGCTGGTAGAAGAGAAGGCAGAGTGCTTTTTGCCAGGTGCTGCAGTGGGATTGTATCACTGTGTTTGCTTGCTGAACAGAAGTACAGGGCACTGTCACCCGGCTCCAGATTCTTAATCTTTAAAGATCCCTTGGTTACTGCAGATCTGTTGACTTCATATCTGTCTTTACTGAAGTCCTTTTCAAATTGTGTGTCACTACCAAACACAGAGAATACCAGTAACTGAATCCCTTGTCCTCTCAGCTGACGGTACCAGTACATTTGGTTGTAGTCGAAGCCACCGTCGTGCTCACAGAACATCCCTGCAGAACCTCCTGCTCCCTGCAAGAGGACCTGGGGGGTTTGAGAGACTCCAATCCCCTGACTGGGGCCTGCAACATAAAAATAAAAAAGAAAGTGGAAATATGTGTGATAAATATCAGTGGAAATTATTGGTATTGAAAAGGAAATAAACCTCCCTTTCAAGATACCAAATTAAGATTAAACAAACCAAGTAGAACCTAAAATGCCTGAACACCTGCTGATTTCATTTGTAGTTTTGTAAATTGAACAGTTATTTAAATATAGTCACAGTCCATCGTTAATAATAGCTTTAAATATCAACCCTTTTATAAATATCACACATCAACATGCTTGTGTAATTGTCTTGTCTCTGCTGCTGTAGAAGAAAGAAAGAAAGAAACTTCATCAAGTTGTTAACTATTCTGCAAAAATGACAACACAGAAAATATTCCAAATATCAGCCTCTTTCTTTCTTTCTTTTTTTCCTTCTGTGCTGCGTGTGCTCTTCAGCTGCTATTAATACAGGCAGCTTGTATGTCATGATATCATTCTAAAGCAGTCGTACTTGGCAGCCAGTGGTATAAAAAGAATAAAAGCAGCCTGGAGCTCATCTCTCCTGATAATGCCCTCCTGCAGTCCTTGCTGTGGAATTGTGAACACTCTGAGACACAGGGGCTGATTGTGTCAGGGTTTGCTGAAACATTACAGGAAATGACACGACCACACTGCAAATAAATACCAAATGAACCAGTCATGTGAAGGATGGCCCACTTGCACAAAAGTGTGTGCTGCAGATGGCAGGTGTTTCATATTCACTCCTTTGTGAGTTCTCTGTGATGAACTGATAGTGCTAGATAGTGAATTGTAGCAGGTGGTGAGATGACGTGTTCTCATGTAAGCGCAGGGAAGGTTGTGGGTAGGCAGGGTTATTGTAGAGGAGAGAGGTGATCTGCAGCACTGTGTATGCTGGCTGCACAGAAGTACACAGCGGTGTCATCAGCTGTTAAATTGGAGATGATTAAAGAACCTGCCTTTTCTGCATCTCCAGTTAAACTGAATCTTTTCTTAAACTTCTCTTCTGGTTTTACATCTTTATAGCTAAGATACCCAATCAGATCCAAAGCTCCTTTCCTTGTTTGCTGGTACCAGTACAACTGGTCATAGTTGGTAATATTATGAGAGCACTGGAGTTCAGCAGAGTGTCCAGGACTCTCAAACAGTGAAGGAGGGGACTGGCGAACGTTACCATCAGAGAAATCTGTGGACAGGGAGAGGATTAGAAGTGAAATTAAAAAAAGACAGAAAACAATAACATTGGTTAGGAAACAATAACTAATAGTAGCAGATGTAATATCTTTGTTTTAATTTTTTATCAAGTAAAAAATAAATGCTTTGGAGGTTCTTACCTGGGAGACACAGCAGCAATGCCGTGAACACAATAAAAACTCCAGCCATCTTCACGTTCCTGTGCTGGAGAGAGAGGAGCAGCACAGCAGGCCTGCCCGGGGTTTCATTGCAAAGATACAGCATGACAAGACAGGAAGTGACATCACAGCAACAAGTTGAAGCAAGTGATCAACACAATTTTTTTAAGTGCTCCAAAAAGGAATGGGTAGCACTTTGTATTTAATATTCCAGAGTATAGATAATTTTTTAATTCAAGCACTTTTTTCATGTACTATTGTTATTATTAGTAATATAATATGAATCAGCTCTAGTTCCAGCCTCTAGTTAATTGTAGTCAATACAAAAGAAGTCATTAGTACTCAATGTTGGTTAAAAAGTCATCAATCCTTGCTGTGTCATCACATGTTAATTGTGACTTTCCAAAGCATGTTCCTCCAATTCCCAGTGTGTCTTTTAAACCTAGGGTAAGGGCCCACCTTTGAAATCCCCACACTAAAGCCAGAGAATCATTCATCATTGAACAAGAGAAACACACTCGTGACAAAGAACAATGCCTTTGGTATAAGCCTTGTGAAGACATCCTGGGATCTGAAACAGGGAGGAAAGGAGCGAGCCTCAGATATCCATGACCTCTTTATGTTGCACTGTATTCCAAACAATACAATCCTGTTCCTTTAACAAATATTATACAAATAACAAATGAGGAAGCTGAAATTACTCTACATTATAATTTAAAGCTCTGGATTCTGCTGCCTTGAGCCTCATTCTAATGATTTATAATGTCACTAGAACCTTTATGTATTTAAATACATTGTAATTCACCTGTTCATGTATTGATACATTGGTTAGTGGTTAACCAATAAAGAACTGAATTACACTGAATAGTATTATTGAAGTTGTTTTTTTGGCTTTTAAAAATCAATCTGAAAAACTAGCATTTACAAGGACAGTGGAAAATAAAAACATTATTTAATTAGAAATAATAGTTTTTACAATGTAAAGGACTCTAACTATATGTATTGTGTAAGCAGCTGTACAGTAATCATCAGTGTTAAATAAACCTGATTAATACAAATAGAAAAACAGATTCCCTTCAATTATATCTTTTACCTATTTCTGTTACCATGTCGCCCCCTGCAGCTCACTTCCATTACTACAGCACTAGAGCTGGTAGAAGAGAAGGCAGAGTGCTTTTTGTCAGGTGCTGCAGTGGGATTGTATCACTGTGTTTGCTCGCTGAGCAGAAGTACAGGGCACTGTCACCCGGCTCCAGATTCTTAATCTTTAAAGATCCCTTGGTTACTGCAGATCTGTTGACTTCATATCTATCTTTACTGAAGTCCTTTTCAAATTCTGGATCTTTATAAAACTCTGAGAATATCAGTAACTGAATCCCTTGTCCTCTCAGCTGACGGTACCAGTACATTTGGGTGTAGGTGCTGTCCCCATCGTGCTCACAGAACATCCCTGCAGAACCTCCTGCTCCCTGCAAGAGGACCTTGGGGGTTTGAGAGACTCCAATCCCCTGACTGGGGTCTGCAACATAAAATACATTGGAAATATGAGGGACAGTGCAGATCACCAGAACTCAAAAACGGACAAAAAACACCCTTTAGAGTTACAAAAGGAAGAATAAACAACCTCACTGACGTGTTTATTTATACTTTTATACTTTAAGAGCATTTTATTTCTTATTTTCACTTCTCAATAAGAAAAGCTTTGATCACAGGCTATTGACAAAGAGTTTATTTTCAGTAATTGAATTGTCGTATACATTTTTTTTTTTAAGACACAATGAAAATGTATGTGGTTTATTCATGATAATTATTTAAAAAATGAAAATAGAAACACAAACGTAATACAAATACATTTGTAAACATTTTCTATCAGACTGATCTTTCTTTCAGAGGTTTCCTTCTGTGCTGCGTGTGCTCTTCAGCTGCTATTAATACAGGCAGCTTGGATGTCATGATATCATTCTAAAGCAGTCGTACTTGGCAGCCAGTGGTATAAAAAGAATAAAAGCAGCCTGGAGCTCATCTCTCCTGATAATGCCCTCCTGCAGTCCTTGCTGTGGAATTGTGAACACTCTGAGACACAGGGGCTGATTGTGTCAGGGTTTGCTGAAACGTTACAGGAAATGACACGACCACACAGCAAATAGATAGCAAATATACCAGTCATGTGACGGACGGCCCACTTGTACAAAAGTGTGTGCTGCAGATGGCTGGTGTTTCATATTCACTCCTGACTGAGGTCTCTGTGATGAGCTGATAGTGCTAGTCAGTGAATTGAAGCAGGTGGTGAGATGACGTGTTCTCATGTAAGCACAGGGAAGGTTGTGGGTAGGCAGGGTTATTGTAGAGGAGAGAGGTGATCTGCAGCAATGTGTATGCTGGCTGCACAGAAGTACACAGCGGTGTCTTCAGCTCTTACTCTAGAGATTGTTATAGAGCCTGTCTTTCTTGCATCGCCACTTAAATTGAACCTTAGCTTGAACTTCTCTTCAGGGACTATAGCTGTAGTCTGGAGATATCCAATCAGTTCCAAAGCTCCTTTCCTTGTTTGCTGATACCAGAACATGTATTGATTGCTGCTTGCATCATGAGAGCACTGGAGTTCAGTAGAGTGTCCAGGACTCTCAAACAGTGAAGGAGGGGACTGGACAATGTTGATACAATTTAAATCTGTGGACAGAGACAGGATAAAATAGGATTGCAATTACAAACAATTACAAAGACAGCAATAAATAAAACAAAATCCGCTTTGAAAAAAATTACTAATCTTTATATCACTTTCTATGTAATATTTTAGTGTCAGTCTTGTTGCTATCTGGCTTCAAATCCTTTGGAGGTTCTTACATGGGAGACACAACAGCAATGCCGTGAACACAATAAAAACTCCAGCCATCTTCACGTGCCTGTGCTGGAGAGAGAGGAGCAGCACAGCAGGCCTGCCCGAGGTTTCATTGCAAAGATACAGCATAACAAGACAGGAAGTGACATCACTGCAGAAGGTGAGGCAAATCTGTTATATGTCAAACAGTTGCTAGTGTGTCATCATCACTATTTATTTTGTAATGTTGCCCCCTGCTGGTCACTTCCTCTTACTACAATTCATTGGTCTGCCCAGAGCCAAGATACAATAAAATATGTAAGCGGACCCCGTAAGAAATTCAATATTAAGAACATGTAGATGGTATGTAGTGTCTCTTTAAATGGACTTCACCACAGTCAAGGTGAAAATAAAGAAGCCTTGAACAACTAAACCATCTACAGATAAAAGATAAGGTTCTTGAAAGCTAGTTGTTATGCTAATAAGAGGTAAACAAACACTGTCTTGTAAAGCCTTGGTTACAAACTCTTTAAGGAATCTAAGTCCTAACTCACCATCATACTATAGTACTGATGAACACCTTCTTCCAGCACAAACAAAGAGTTTATATTGCAGACCTCCAGCAGCCTGCCCTGTAACACCTGTAAGTCAAGTGGATAAAGGCGTCTTGAACATTATTATTTGTTTTGTAATGTTGCCCTCTGCTGGTCACTTCTTATTACAACATACCAGCAGCCCTCAAGGGCTCAAGAGTTAGATTGGAAAGCCAGGTGGTGAGATGATGCTTTCTCAAGTAAACACTGGCAAGGCTGTGGCTACAAAGGGTTATTGTAGAGGAGAGAGGTGCAGACATACAGCAGCCTTATCAGACACTAAATAAAAGCCCTTGGGGGCAACCAGCAGCAGCTATAGGGCTCGCAGGTAGTGACAAAACCATGACGTGGTCTCATGAAAACTATAGTAAGGTTGTTTGGAGGCCGGCAGGGTTATTGTAGAGGAGAGAGGTGATCGGCAGCACTGTGTATGTTGGCTGCACAGAAGTACACAGCACTGTCTTCAGCTGTTACACTGGAGATGGTTAAAGAACCTGCCCTTCTTGCATTTCCTGTTAAATTAAATCTTTTCTTAAACTTCTCTTCTGGGTTTACTATTTCATTGTTAAGATACCCAATGAGTTCCAAAGCTCCTTTCCTTGATTGTTGGTACCAGTACATGAAGTAATAGCTGCTGTCATCATGAGAACACTGGAGTTCAGTAGAGCGTCCAGGACTCTCAAACAGTGAAGGAGGGGACTGGACAATGTTGATACCATCCGAGAAATATGTTTACAGAGACAGGATAAAAAAAGTGAAATATGAATAATTACCAAGACAGCTAGAAAGGAAATAATAATATCTGAGTTGGAAAAATTAGTAATACTTATATAACAAGTTATCTGTCTTCTTTGTCTAAAAACATGTAACTGTTTGGTGTCAGTCTTGTAGCTATATGGCTTCATATCCTGTGGAGGTTCTTACCTGGGAGACACAGCAGCAATGCCGTGAACGCAATAAAAACTCCAGCCATCTTCACGTGCCTGTGCTGGAGAGAGAGGAGAAGCACAGCAGGCCTGCCTGGGGTTTCATTGCAAAGATACAGGAAGTGACATCACAGCAGAAGGAGAAGCTTTCTTTTATTTAGTGATGCAAAACCAGACTAATACAAATAGAAAAACAGATTCCATTCAATTATATCTTTTACCTATTTCTGTTACCATGTCGCCCCCTGCAGCTCACTTCCATTACTACAGCACTAGAGCTGGTAGAAGAGAAGGCAGAGTGCTTTTTGCCAGGTGCTGCAGTGGGATTGTATCACTGTGTTTGCTCGCTGAGCAGAAGTACAGGGCACTGTCACCCGGCTCCAGATTTTTAATCTTTAAAGATCCCTTGGTTACTGCAGATCTGTTGACTTCATATCTATCTTTACTGAAGTCCTTTTCAAATTCTGGATCTTTATAAAAATCTGAGAATACTAGTAAATGAATCCCTTGTCCTCGCAGCTGACGGTACCAGTACATGTATCTGTAGGTGCTGTCCCCATCGTGCTCACAGAACATCCCTGCAGAACCTCCTGCTCCCTGCAAGAGGACCTGGGGGGTTTGAGAGACTCCAATCCCCTGACTGGGGCCTGCAACATTAAAATAAAAAAGAAAGTGGAAATATGTGTGATAAATATCAGTGGAAATTATTGGTATTGAAAAGGAAATAAATCTCCCTTTCAAGATACCAAATTAAAAATAAACAAACCAAGTAGAACCTGAAAAACCCTTGAACACCTGCTAATTTAATTTGTAGTTTTGTAAATTGAACAATTATTTGAATATAGTCACAGTCCATCGTTAATAATAGCTTTAAATATCAACCCTTTTATAAATATTACTTGTCAACATGCTTGTGTAATTATCTTGTCTCTGCTGCTGTAGAAGAAAGAAAGAAAGAGACTTCATGTACTTGTTAAATATTCAGCAAAATGACAACACTGAACATATTCCAAATATCAGCCTCTTTCTTTCTTTCCTTCTGTGCTGCGTGTGCTCTTCAGCTGCTATTAATACAGGCAGCTTGGATGTCATGATATCATTCTAAAGCAGTCGTACTTGGCAGCCAGTGGTATAAAAAGAATAAAAGCAGACTGGAGCTCATCTCTCCTGATAATGCCCTCCTGCAGTCCTTGCTGTGGAATTGTGAACACTCTGAGACACAGGGGCTGATTGTGTCAGGGTTTGCTGAAACGTTACAGGAAATGACACGACCACACAGCAAATAAATAGTCATGTGAAGGACAGCCCACTTGCACAAAAGTGTGTGCTGCAGATGGCAGGTGTTTCATATTCACTCCTGTGTAAGTTCTCTGTGATGAGCTGATAGTGCTAGTCAGTGAATTGAAGCAGGTGGTGAGATGACGTTTTCTCATGTAAGCGCAGGGAAGGTTGTGGGTAGGCAGGGTTATTGTAGAGGAGAGAGGGGATCTGCAGCACTGTGTATGCTGGCTGCACAGAAGTACACAGCGCTGTCTTCAGCTGTTAAATTGGAGATGATTAAAGAACCTGCCTTTTCTGCATCTCCAGTTAAACTGAATCTTTTCTTAAACTTCTCCTCTGGTTTTACATCTTTATAGCTAAGATACCCAATCAGATCCAAAGCTCCTTTCCTTGTTTGCTGGTACCAGTACAACTAGTCATAGTTGGTAATATTATGAGAGCACTGGAGTGCAGCAGACTGTCCAGGACTCTCAAACAGTGAAGGAGGGGACTGGCGAACGTTACCATCAGAGAAATCTGTGGACAGGGAGAGGATTAGAAGTGAAATTAAAAAAAAGACAGAAAACAATAACATTGGTTAGGAAACAATAACTAATAGTAGCAGATGTAATATCTTTGTTTTAATTTTTTATCAAGTAAAAAATAAATGCTTTGGAGGTTCTTACCTGGGAGACACAGCAGCAATGCCGTGAACACAATAAAAACTCCAGCCATCTTCACGTGCCTGTGCTGGAGAGAGAGGAGAAGCACAGCAGGCCTGCCCGGGGTTTCATTGCAAAGATACAGCATGACAAGACAGGAAGTGACATCACAGCAGGTTAAGCAAAAGTTTTATATGTCAGCGAGTTGCCAGGATGTTGTAACTATGTCAGAATGTCTCTCAGCTATCTCGAGTTGGACACATTCACATCTTCTTAAACTCAACCTCTCTAAATCTGACCTTCTCTACTTTCACTCTGTTTCCTCTCCCTCCTGTGACCCTTCATCTCAGTCTCCCTTGCCTCTATCACTGTCTCTCCATCTCCTTCTGCTAAAAGCCTGGGTGTTACTCTTGACCCCTTCCCCTCCTTCTCTCAACTCTTCTCCTCCCTGTCACGCACTTGCTGCTTCTTTCTTAGCAACATCAATAGAATCTGTCCTTTCCTCTCTACTTACTCCACACAATTCCTGGTCCAAACTCTTGTACTCCCCAGATTGTACCACTGTAACTGTCCCCTTGCTGGTCTCCCTGCTTCTGCAATCCACCCCCTTCAGCTCATTTAAGATTCTGCTGCTCGTCTTGATTTCTCCCAACCTCGCTACTCTCATGCTACCCCTCTGTTTTGCACTCTCCACTGGTTACCTATCTCTGCTCACATTCAATTCAAGACCCTTGTTCTTGTCTGTGACTCTCTCTGCCACACTGAACCCTCCTATCTCCAATCCCTCATGTCTCCCTACATCCCCTCTCACCTCTCCGCTCCTCCTCTACTGGTGGACTGGTCATGCCTTCCCTCCACTCTCCATTCTCCAAGCCCACTCCTTCTCTTCCCTAGCCCCTCTGTGGAGGAACCAGCTACCGGAGAACTTCAGGACTGCTCCGCCTCTCACTGTCTTCCACCTCCTCAAGACCCACCTGTTTAGACTGCACTTGTAGATCTCTGGATCCACCCCTCCTACTATGCACTGGACTTGCCTGACCTGAGCATCATGTTACTGGATTCTCAGCTGATGCACTATCCTTGCAATATGGCACTCCTATGATGTCATTGTAGATACAAATTGTTTTAATACTAGCTTGTTACTTCTTATTTGATATTGTATTCTAGTAGTATTTGCAATCACTGTAAACTATACTTTATTTAAATATTGTTCTATTGTTCTTGCACTGTAACCTTGTATTACCCTGTATCACCTGTAAGTCGCCTTGCATAAAGGCCTTTGGAAACATTATTATTTGTTTTGAAATATTGCCCTCTGCTGGTCCATCTTATTACAACATACCAGCAGTCCCTCAAGAGCTCAAGGGTTAGACTGGAAAAGCCAGGTGGTGAGATGATGTGTTCTCAACACTGGCAAGGCTGTGGCTACGAAGGGTTTTTGTAGAGGAGAGAGGGGATCTGCAGCACTGTGCTTTTCTGGCTGCACAGTAGTAAATGGCGCTGTCTTCCATTGCTAAATTAGAGATGGTTAAACTGCCTCTATCAGTTGCTTGTTTAGTGAAATTGAATCGTGTTTTAAAATCATCTTCATAGGCTGCTGCTTGTGTCATGTAAGCAGATCCGATCAATTTGAAAGCTCCTTCTCCTCTTGATTGCTGATACCAGTACATGTAGCTATAGCTGCTATCATCATGACGGCACTCAAGCACTGCAGACTGCCCAGGTCTTTCACCCACTGGAGGGGACTGCTCAATACTGATGCCCTCCGAGGGATCTGTACAGGAAGAAAGGGAAGATTACATACAAATAAATGAACAGAAATAACAGAGACCAACAAACTAGAACTAGAAAAGTGGAATGAGTTTCAAACTGGATTCACTGAATCAAAACAGTCTAAAAAGTATTTAAACAACTCGGGACTGAAAGCTTTGAACGGGGCTCACTATATCAATTGCATCTATTCAGTGTGTTTCTTCTTTAACAATCTTTCTTTCAGTGTAATACAGGGGATCTTACCTGGGAGACAGAGCAGGAATGCAGTTAAGACAACGAATACTCCAGCCATCGTGTAGAGAGAATACAAACCAGCATGATACTCACAGCACTACATGGGAGTGGAGTTACACAGGAAATGACAACAGCAGGCAGTGCAAAAGGGGAGGTTGTTATTCTATTGTATGACAAGTGGAACCCACTGCTCCCATTGATGTGCACTAGGGTTCCACACAGATGCATCAATAATCTACGTGGTTGTTGACGTGGTAAATGGTAAATATACCCTGTCATAAACTGCTGCATCTTTTATCACTGTGTAAATATGAATGAGCTTGTTTAAGTGACATCACTATAAATATTGCAAGGGAGCAGGTCAGTTGTTACTGTGGATTGCAAGATGGCAGAAAGTAAAGCAGCTGTTTTGAGAATACCCTTGCTGTAAAAACTATGCTAAAGTTATACACGAAGAGCAAGTGAGCTGCTTAAATGTCTAACTGAATTAATTCCCATCCTTTTTTTGATCCCAGCTATGTCCAAAGACAACGCGTGTCCGCCCTCTGTGTTAATAAATATAGTTGGTGAACTGGATGTCATGAGCCAGCTCAATCGCCCAAAACAGCGCAACAACATATATACCAACCAGTTGTTGTTGCCCTGTCAGAACTGATAAAATAAAATTACAAATGAACGTATTGATTGTGTTTGAATGTTTGCATCATTAATATTTAACACAACAGTAAATCCAACACAACTTAATAGAAAGGAGAGAATCTCTGACAGCACGAGCCTCCTCAGATCTCTGCTGTCCAATTGAAACTGCCGGCTGAGGTAACCTTCACAGTTGCCAAGTCTGCTTATAATGAGCGGGAATGGGCTTGTTTTTTTGAGTTGTGGGTTGGAATTTGCATAAACACCCATACTCTAACATGGGTTGCGCTTGTTTTGAAAGGCAGTGCTGCTTCTTTTTCTCGTGAGACGGCAGCACTGGTAAACTTCCCTGTCTGTCTCACAGGCAGCCACTGATTCCTGAAAACCTCATTTTTGTGTTGACAGGAGTTTGTGCAGGATACAGCAGGCAGTGGCAATTTGGGGAACAAACTCATGGTGCATTTCAGTCCATTTCATCAGTATCCGCCAGCTCCCTTTCAAGTGCCCACTACCCGTATTTGCCCAAGCGTGGTGTTGAATGCTTCCTCAGCAGCTGTCAGTCATCTGGACAGGTAGGGATTCTAAGCCAGGGTAGTATACACAGCATCACCTGATCCCCTATATGCTGTATTGCCTGAATGAAAGGGAAATATATATAACGTCTTCGCCGGTTTTCAGCCATGGTGATCTGCAATACTTGTTGGTCAGTTTCATTTTGTACCTCCGAGTTCATTTTTAATTTATAAGTCGTCAGGTAAAGTAGTTGAGACAGTATTCACTACTAACGACATGACACCCCACTAATGACATTGAAAAACAATTTGGGTAAGAGCAGTAAAACACATTATTAACAAACCAGGCACGAGGTGTTTTGCTTTATTACAACAACTTAGATTCACTCTTGTACCAGTTCTCTGCGCATGGAAACCGCATTTTCACAAAATATCACTAGTAATCTTCAAAAACAGCACAAGTACTTTACGCATAGCTAATTTACATATCAACACCCACCCTTCCCATTCAATTGCATGACGTCGGGTGAAAAGCCCGGTTTACTCGAGTAAATAAACTGAGCAAATTGAAACCCAAAGAAGCATTTTACACGAGACATTTTTCTCAAGCAAATGTCTCGAGCTAAAAAAGAACACACATGGAAACTCCACCAATGTCTCTCATCCCCATGGTAAGGCGGACAGGGGTGGACTGTGTCCAGGCGCTGATTGGTTAATTGATTATCATGCTTGCAATGTTCTGGAGGGATAATGAACATTCCTCAGTGATTATCACCTCTGTTTCATGTGAGTATCGCTGCAGTCACCATGATGGCAGACTGTCCTAGTGTTTTACTCAGTGAAGGAGGGGCTGGTCAGCAATGACACTGGGTCTGTGTACATAGGCAGTGTGACAGGGTCTTACGTCACTTACATGGATAGCCACTGTGTTTAGCAAAACAGAGAGACAACTGGGGGTGGATTTGAAACGCCGGCACAGGCGCGCAGGTTTTATTCACAAACAAACAGAAAACGAAAGTAAAATAAAGGTGGTCATGTGACGTTACCAGCGATGGTAACGCATAGAGGACTAGTACATCAAGCTGTACAAAAAGTGCAAAATAAAACACAATACCACAAACTATAAATCAAAGGTGCCGTGAAAACGGCAGGCCTTGCAGCAGCCCTGAGCCATCTCCCGCGGATGTTTTTAACCTGACGGACACTCGATCAAGACCCGCCCACCTGCTGATTGAGGTCCAGCCCAGCCAATCACCTGATGCCCTTCCCCTCAACCAAGCCTAGCAGGCAGCAAGTCTCAATCGAGCGTCCGTCTGTAAACAATTATTCAATTAAACAAATCAGCTCCCAAAATGACACAAAATAAACCCATTCCCCAAATTATATCAACACTAAACACACACATGCAGGGCAATCGCCCTGCTACAGGCAGTAATGAAAAAGAAACAGCAAATATGAAGAAAAAAAATCATGAAATACAATAAGAATCATTCTGTAGGTGTGTTTTGTGTCACTCTTTGTATGATTTAAAGATTTGCACACGGGAGACACAGCAGAAAAGCAGGGAATGCAACTGAAACTCCAGCCGTGTTAACGTCTCGGGGCTGGAGAGAGAGCAGCAGCACAGCAGCACTGCCCTGAATTGAGTCTCATGAATACCACAAGACAGGAAATGACAGCACAGCAGGTGCTGGTGCCAATAAACCACGTTGAAAAAGCCAGGTGTTGAGATGAAGTGTTCTCATGCAAGGTGTAGCTAGGAAAAGTTATTGTAGAGGAGAGAGGAGATCTGCAGCACTGTGTATGCTGGCTGCACAGAAGTACACAGCACTGTCTTCAGCTGTTACACTGGAGATGGTTAAAAAGCCCTTCTCTGTCGCTTTTCCAGTCATTTTGAATCTTTCTTTAAATTTTTCTTCAGGGTATATTTCACCATACTGATACCCAATTAGTTCCAAAGCTCCTTTCCTTGTTTGCTGGTACCAGTACATGACGTTATAGCTGCTATCACCGTGATAGCACTGGAGTTCAACAGAGCGCTCAGGACTCTCAAACAGTGAAGGAGGGGACTGGATAATCTTGATACCAGCTGAGAAATCTGTGGACAGGGAAAGGATAAAAATGATTGCAATTAAAAAATAATGAGAAAGACTGCCAGAAATCAATAATATGTTTCCCCCAAAAAAATACAGTATTTTAGTGTCATTGCTGTTACTATCTGGTCTGCTATTTGGAGGTTCTTACATGGGAGACACAGCAGCAATGCCGTGAACACAATAAAAACTCCAGCCATCTTCACGTGCTTGTGCTGGAGAGAGAGGAGCAGCACAGCAGGCCTGCCCGGGGTTTCATTGCAAAGATACAGGAAGTGACATCAATTAGCTACTAGTTTTCAATTAGCTACAAAGAACACAATAGAGCAACCCCCTGAGACTGGAGGAGCATGGGAGCGCACTCCAGCACCAGAGAGAACATTGTGCAGTTTTCTGATTCTATTAAATCTATATGGGCTTAGAGGAAAGAAAAACAATGAAAGCTTGAGATTACAGAGGAGGGCTGGCAGCTGATATGGAAGAATACTCGTAGTGACTCTGGTGAAGTGACATTACAATGAACACAGTCCAAGACATTCAATGCAGTGTTCTGGACGCCAGTACAAATACATGAGATCATGCATATGAAATGCTGGACATCATGTTGACACCACACTTTGGGTCTGGATAAGACTTCATTAGAAATAATAGACTTTTACAATGTACAAGGACTGTAACTATATGTATTGTGTAAGCAGCTGTACAGTAATCATCAGTGTTAAATAAACCTGAGTAATACAAATAGAAAAACAGATTCCCTTCAATAGTATATTTTACCTATTTCTGTTACCATGTCGCCCCCTGCAGCTCACTTCCATTACTACAGCACTAGAGCTGGTAGAAGAGAAGGCAGAGTGCTTTTTGCCAGGTGCTGCAGTGGGATTGTATCACTGTGTTTGCTCGCTGAGCAGAAGTACAGGGCACTGTCACCCGACTCCAGATTCTTAATCTTTAAAGATCCATTGTTTAATGCAGGTCTGTTGACTTCATATCTCTCTTCATTGAAGTCCTTTTCAAATTGTGGTGCACTACCAAACACAGAGAATACCAGTAACTGAATCCCTTGTCCTCTCAGCTGACGGTACCAGTAAATTTGTTTGTAGTCAATGCCACCATCGTGCTCACAGAACATCCCTGCAGAACCTCCTGCTCCCTGCAAGAGGACCTGGGGGGTTTGAGAGACTCCAATCCCCTGACTGGGGCCTGCAACATAAAAATAAAAAAGAAAGTGGAAATATGTGAGATAAATATCAGTGGAAATTATTGGTATTGAAAAGGAAATAAATCTCCCTTTCAAGATACCAAATTAAGAATAAACATACCAAGTAGAACCTAAAATGCCCGAACACCTGCTTTCATTTGTAGTTTTGTAAATAGAACAATTATTTAAATATAGTCACAGTTCATGGTTAATAATAGCTTTAAATATCAACCCTTTTAAAAATATTACTTGTCAGCATGTTTGTATAATTGTCTTGTCTCTGCTGCTGTAGAACAAAGAAAGAAAGAAAGAGACTTCATGTAGTTGTTAAAGATTCTGCAAAAATGACAACACAGAATATATTCCAAATATCAGCCTCTTTCTTTCTTTCTTTCCTTCTGTGCTGCGTGTGCTCTTCAGCTGCTATTAATACAGGCAGCTTGGATGTCATGATATCATTCTAAAGCAGTCGTACTTGGCAGCCAGTGGTATAAAAAGAATAAAAGCAGCCTGGAGCTCATCTCTCCTGATAATGCCCTCCTGCAGTCCTTGCTGTGGAATTGTGAACACTCTGAGACACAGGGGCTGATTGTGTCAGGGTTTGCTGAAACGTTACAGGAAATGACACGACAACACAGCAAATAAATAGTCATGTGAAGGACAGCCCACTTGCACAAAAGTGTGTGCTGCAGATGGCAGGTGTTTCATATTCACTCCTGTGTGAGTTCTCTGTGATGAACTGATAGTGCTAGATAGTGAATTGTAGCAGGTGGTGAGATGACGTGTTCTCATGTAAGCGCAGGGAAGGTTGTGGGTAGGCAGGGTTATTGTAGAGGAGAGAGGTGATCTGCAGCACTGTGTATGCTGGCTGCACAGAAGTACACAGCACTGTCTTCAGCTGTTAAATTGGAGATGGTCAAAAAGCCCTTCTCTGTTGCTTTTCCAGTCACTTTGAATCTTTCTTTAAACTTTTCCTCAGGGTTTACCGTTTCATAGCTAAGATAACCAATCAGTTCCAAAGCTCCTTTACTTGTTTGCTGGTACCAGTACATGCGGTCATAGTTGTTATCATCATGAGAACACTGGAATTCAGCAGAGCGTCCAGGACTCTCAATCAGTGAAGGAGGGGACTGGAGAACCTTGATACCAACTGAGAAATCTGTGGACAGAGAGAGGATAAAAAGTATTGCAATTACAACCAATTACAAACTCGTCTAGATAGAAAACACTACAATCTGATTCGGAAATAAATATTAATCCTGATATCAGAATGCACCTGTCTTCTTTATTCATATTGCACAGAATTAAAAACATGTAACTGTTTAGTGTCAGTCTTGTAGCTATTTGGCTTCACATCCTTTGGAGGTTCTTACCTGGGAGACACAGCAGCAATGCCGTGAACACAATAAAAACTCCAGCCATCTTCACGTGCCTGTGCTGGAGAGAGAGGAGCAGCACAGCAGGCCTCCCCGGGGTTTCATTGCAAAGATACAGCATGAGAAGACAGGAAGTGACATATGTCAAAAAAGTGTTATATGTCAGCAAGTTGCCAGGGTGATGTAACTGTGTCAGAATGTCTCTCAGCTATCTCAAGTTGGACACATTCACATCTTCTTAAACTCAACCTCTCTAAATCTGACCTTCTCTACTTTCCTTCTGCTTCCTCTCCCTCCTGTGACCCTCCATCTCAGTCTCCCATGCATCTATCACTGTCTCCATCTCCTTCTGCTAAAAGCCTAGCTGTTACTCTTGACCCCTCCCTCTCCTTCTCTCAACTCTTCTTCTCCCTGACACGCACTTGCTGCTTCTTTCTTAGCAACATCAAAAGATCTGTCCTTTCCTCACTACTTACTCCACCCAGATCCTGGTCCAAGCTTTTGTACTCTCCAGATTGTACCACTGTAACTGTCCCCTTGCTGGTCTCCCTGCTTCGGCAATCCACCCCCTTTAGCTCATTCAAAATTCTGCTGCTCGTCTTGATTTCTCCCAACCTCGCTACTCTCATGCTACCCATCTGTTTTGCACTCTCCACTGGTTACCTATCTCTGCTCACATTCAATTCAAGACCCTTGTTCTTGTCTGTGAGTCTCTCCACCACACTGAACCCTCCTATCTCCAATCCCTTTTTTCTCCCTACACCCCCTCTCACCTCTCCGCTCCTCCTCTACTGGTGGACTGGTCATGCCTTCACTCCTCTGTCCATTCTGCAAGCCTGCTCCTTCTCTTCCCTAGCCCCTCTGTGGAGGAACCAGCTACCGGAGAACTTCAGGACTGCTCCGCCTCTCACTGTCTTCCACCACCTCAAGACCCTCCTGTTTAGACTGCACTTGTAGATCTCTGGATCCACCCCTCCTACTATGCACTGGACTTGCCTGACCTGAGCATCATGTTAATGGATTCTCAGCTGATGCACTATCCTTGCAATATGGCACTCCTATGATGTCATTGTAGATACAGATTGTTTTAATACTAGCTTGTTACTTCTTATTTGATATTGTATTCTAGTAGTATTTGCAATCACTGTAAACTATACTTTATTTAAATATTGTTCTTGCACTGTAACCTTGTATTACCCTGTATCACCTGTAAGTCGCCTTGCATAAAGGCCTTTGGAAACATTATTATTTGTTTTGAAATATTGCCCTCTGCTGGTCCTTCTTATTACAACATACCAGCAGTCCCTCAAGAGCTCAAGGGTTAGACTGGAAATGCCAGGTGGTGAGATGACGTGTTCTCAACACTGGCAAGGCTGTGGCTACGAAGGGTTTTTGTAGAGGAGAGAGGGGATCTGCAGCACTGTGCTTTGCTGGCTGCACAGTAGTAAATGGCGCTGTCTTCCTTTGCTAAATTAGAGATGGTTAAACTGCCTTTCTGAGTTGTTTGTTTAGTGAAAGTGAATCGTGTTTTAAAATCATCTTCATAGGTTGCTGCTTGTGTCATGTAAGCGTATCCGATCAGTTTGAAAGCTCCTTCTCCTCTTGATTGCCGATACCAGTACATGTACTCATAGCTGCTATCATCATGATGGCACTCAAGCACTGCAGACTGCCCAGGTCTTTCACCCACTGGAGGGGACTGCTCAATACTGATGCCCTCCGAGGGATCTGTACAGAAAGAAAGGGAAGATTACATTCAAATAAATGAACAGAAATAACAGAGACCAACAAACTAGAACTAGAAAAGTAGAATGAGTTTCAAACTGGATTCATTAAATCAAATCAAACTTTACAAAATATTTAAACAACCCGCGACTGAAAGCTTTGAACGGGGCTCAATATATCAATTGCATCTATTCAGTGTGTTTCTTCTTTAACAATCTTTCTTTCAGTGTAATACAGGGGATCTTACCTGGGAGACAGAGCAGGAATGCAGTTAAGACAACGAATACTCCAGCCATCGTGTAGAGAGAATACAAACCAGCATGATACTCACAGCACTACATGGGAGTGGAGTTACACAGGAAATGACAACAGCAGGCAGTGCAAAAGTGGAGGTTGTTATTCATTGTATGACAAGTGGAACCCATTGCTCCCATTGATGTGCACTAGGGTTCCACACAGATGCTACAATAATCTATGTGGTTTATTTACAGTATTTGATTGTGTAACTTCACTGCTATTCTGCCTATAGTAAGATGTACAGTGTATTGCTTTAAGAAACCACGTAAAGGCTGTTGCAGGGTTCTGATTATGAAGAACAGAGACCTCCTACTACTTTGATGTAAGAAAATTATTCACTACTTCTATTCATGTATTAAGAGAACATTAGTGGGTGACATGAAATGTATTAAAAGCACAAAACACAATACACTTTTTTGTTTTTACTTTCTTTGATTATAATTAATTGATTTATGGTGTACTCAACCTGGCTGTGATTTAAAAAAAAAACTAAACTAGACAAATTATTTAGTACATAAAACAAGCCTAAAGGCTTGAACAGCTTTTAAATTGACATCACCACAATCCAACCATTTGAACAGTGTTTGGATTCTCTATGATTGGGCTCATCACCAATCTCATCTCATGGTGCCCTCTGCTGGACTCTTTGAGTATGACACACAAATGCCTGTCGCTCACATCTGTTCGAGGCTCACCTGTTTCCTGTGTAAGACCGAGGGTTTGCTATTGAAAGAAGGTGCTGTTCTGAGTCGGAGGGTTTGTTATTGAAAGAAGCTGCTGTTCTGAGTCGGAGGGTTTGCTGTTGAAAGAAGCTGCTGTTCTGAGTTAGAGGGTTTGCTGTTGAAAGAAACTGCTGTTCTGAGTCAGAGGGTTTGCTATTGAAAGAAGCTGCTGTTCTGGTTCTGGACACAGCGTTGAGTCCTCCTGTATCAGTGAGTTCACTGACCACACACAGACACACTCCACTCTCTTCAGCCTCCACATTCAACACACTTCTTCTACTCAGAGCTTGTCACTTCAATCCCGAGGTAAAGCCGTCCTCATAGTTTTGGGTCGCTGTTAGGGGTGGCTATCAGCTGTGGACCTGTTGGTACCAGAACATCCAGTCATGAACGGTTTGGTTCTGGCAACAGAGGTACCAGGTGTGCTGAACACAAAAAAGCCCCCCCGCTATTCTTCTCACCCACACCGATCATGAGCACCCCCAGAGGTTTCAAAACCAACTACACCCCACTGAGGGAGGAAGGAACACAGATTTCCTTTGCCACTAACATTCACCTTTCCTATATTTCCTTTATACCAAACCCCTAACATATAAGAATCCTCACAGACCACATCATACCATAAGAATACATTGAGACTCCGAGTCAAAACATTTATTAAAGAAATGATATAGTTCATTAAGGATTTATATCATAATATCTTTTGAGTGTTTTATTTATTTATGGATGTCTACTGCCAATACTGTAATACATGATTCTAGTTGTTGTTTTACTTTCTATTGTTAGAAACTTTACATTGAAAAACCAACTCATAACAACACAGACCCCTTACTAAGATAAGCTGACACAGTGTCAGTGGTTTGAAGCAGGTGGAGAGATGATGTGTTCTCATGTATGTGCAGGGAAGGTTGTGGGTAGGCAGGGTTATTGTAGAGGAAGGTTGTGGTAGGCAGGGTTATTGTAGACGAGAGAGGTGATCTGCAGCACTGTGTATGCTGGATGCACAGAAGTACACAGCACTGTCTTCAGCTGTTAAATTGTAGATGGTCAAAAAGCCCCTCTCTGTTGCTTTTCCAGTCACTTTGAATCTTTCTTTAAACTTTTCCTCAGGGTGTACCGTTTCATAGCTAAGATAACCAATCAGTTCCAAAGCTCCTTTCCTTGTTTGCTGATACCAGTACATGTATTGATTGCTGCTGGCATCATGAGAGCAGTTGAGTTCAGCAGAGCGTCCAGGACTCTCAAACAGTGAAGGAGGGGACTGGACAATGTTGATACCATCCGAGAAATCTGTGGACAGAGACGGGATAAAAAACAATTACACTTACAAATTATTAGAAAGACAGCAACAAATAAAACAACAAAATGTGATTTGTAAATAATTGTCATATAATAATATTTTAGAAAAAAAATGTAGTAGTTTAGTGTCAGTCTTATTTGTAGCTATTTGGCTTTAAATCCTGTGGTGGTTCTTACATGGGAGACACAGCAGCAATGCCGTGAACACAATAAAAACTCCAGCCATCTTCACGTGCCTGTGCTGGAGAGAGAGGAGCAGCACAGCAGGACTGCCCGGGGTTTCATTGCAAAGATACAGGGAGTGACATCACAGCAACAAGGTGAGGAAAATCTGTTATATGTCAAACAGTTGCTAGTGTGTCATCATCACTATTTGTTTTGTAATGTTGCCCCCTGCTGGTCAATTCCTCTTACTACAAATCAGTGTTCCACCAAGAGCCAAGACACAATAAAATACAGAAGCAGACCCCGTAAGAAATTCAATATTAAGAACATGTAGATGGTATGTAGTGTCTCTTTAAATGGACATCACCACAGTCAAGGTGAAAATAAAGTAGCCTTGAACAACTAAACCATCTACAGATAAAAGATAAGGTTCTTGAAATCTAGTTGTTATGCTAATAGAGGTAAACAAACACTGTCTTGTAAAGCCTTGGTTACAATCTCTATAAGGAATCTAAGTCCTAACTCACCATCATGCTATAGTACTGATGAACACCTTCTTCCAGCACAAACAGAGTGTATATTGCAGACCTACAGCAGCCTGCCCTGTAACACCTGTAAGTCGAGTGGATAAAGGCGTAGTGAACATTCTTATTTGTTTTGTAATGTTGCCCTCTGCTGGTCACTTCTTATTACAACATACCAGCAGTCCCTGAAGGGCTCAAAGGTTAGATTGGAAATCCAGGTGGTGAGATGATGCTTTCTCAAGTAAACACTGGCAAGGCTGTTGCTACAAAGGGTTATTGTAGAGGAGAGAGGTGCAGACATACAGCAGCCTGATCAGAGACACTAAATACAAGCCCTCTGGGGCAACCAGCAGCAGCTATAGGGCTCAGAGGGAGTGACAAAGCCATGACGTGGTCTCATGAAAACTATAGTAAGGTTGTTTGGAGGCCGGCAAGGTTATTGTAGAGGAGAGAGTTGATCTGCAGCACTGTGTATGCTGGCTGCACAGAAGTACACAGCACTGTCTTCAGCTGTTATACTGGAGATGGTTAAAGAACCTGCCCTTCTTGCATTTCCTGTTAAATTAAATCTTTTCTTAAACTTCTCTTCTGGGTTTACTATTTCATTGTTAAGATACCCAATGAGTTCCAAAGTTCCTTTCCTTGATTGTTGGTACCAGTACATGAAGTAATAGCTGCTGTCATCATGAGAACACTGGAGTTCAACAGAGTGTCCAGGGACTGGACAATGTTGATACCATCTGAGAAATCTGTTTACAGAGACAGGATAAAAAAGTGAAATATGAATAATTACCAAGACAGCTAGAAAGAAAATAATAATATCTGAGTTGGAAAAATTAGTAATACTTATATAACAAGTTATCTGTCTTCTTTGTCTAAAAACATGTAACTGTTTGGTGTCAGTCTTGTAGCTATAGGGCTTCATATCCTTTGGAGGTTCTTACCTGGGAGACACAGCAGCAATGCCGTGAACGCAATAAAAACTCCAGCCATCTTCACGTGCCTGTGCTGGAGAGAGAGGAGAAGCACAGCAGGCCTGCCTGGGGTTTCATTGCAAAGATACAGGAAGTGACATCACAGCAGAAGGAGAAGCTTTCTTTTATTTAGTGATGCAAAACCAGACTAATACAAATAGAAAAACAGATTCCATTCAATAGTATATTTTACCTATTTCTGTTACCATGTCGCCCCCTGCAGCTCACTTCCATTACTACAGCACTAGAGCTGGTAGAAGAGAAGGCAGAGTGCTTTTTGCCAGGTGCTGCAGTGGGATTGTATCACTGTGTTTGCTCGCTGAGCAGAAGTACAGGGCACTGTCACCCGGCTCCAGATTCTTAATCTTTAATGATCCCTTGTCTACTGCAGATCTGTTGACTTCATATCTATCTTTACTGAAGTCCTATTCAAATTCTGGATCTTTATAAAAATCTGAGAATACTAGTAACTGAATCCCTTGTCCTCGCAGCTGACGGTACCAGTACATTTGGGTGTAGCTGCTGTCCCCATCGTGCTCACAGAACATCTCTGCAGAACCTCCTGCTCCCTGCAAGAGGACCTGGGGGGTTTGAGAGACTCCAATCCCCTGACTGGGGCCTGAAAAATAAAAATAAAAAAGAAAGTGGAAATATGTGTGATAAATATCAGTGGAAATTATTGGTATTGAAAAGGAAATAAATCTCCCTTTCAAGATACCAAATTAAGAATAAACAAACCAAGTAGAACCTGAAAAACCCTTGAACACCTGCTAATTTAATTTGTAGTTTTGTAAATTGAACAATTATTTGAATATAGTCACAGTCCATCGTTAATAATAGCTTTAAATATCAACCCTTTTATAAATATTACTTGTCAACATGCTTGTGTAATTATCTTGTCTCTGCTGCTGTAGAAGAAAGAAAGAAAGAGACTTCATGTACTTGTTAAATATTCAGCAAAATGACAACACAGAACATATTCCAAATATCAGACTCTTTCTTTCTTTCTTTCTTTCCTTCTGTGCTGCGTGTGCTCTTCAGCTGCTATTAATACAGGCAGCTTGGATGTCATGATATCATTCTAAAGCAGTCGTACTTGGCAGCCAGTGGTATAAAAAGAATAAAAGCAGCCTGGAGCTCATCTCTCCTGATAATGCCCTCCTGCAGTCCTTGCTGTGGAATTGTGAACACTCTGAGACACAGGGGCTGATTGTGTCAGGGTTTGCTGAAACATTACAGGAAATGACACGACCACACAGCAAATAAATAGACATGTGAAGGACAGCCCACTTGCACAAAAGTGTGTGCTGCAGATGGCAGGTGTTTCATATTCACTCCTGTGTGAGTTCTCTGTGATGAACTGATAGTGCTAGATAGTGATTTGTAGCAGGTGGTGAGATGATGTTTTCTCATGTAAGCGCAGGGAAGGTTGTGGGTAGGCAGGGTTATTGTAGGGGAGAGAGGTGATCTGCAGCACTGTGTATGCTGGCTGCACAGAAGTACACAGCGCTGTCTTCAGCTGTTAAATTGGAGATGATTAAAGAACCTGCCTTTTCTGCATCTCCAGTTAAACTGAATCTTTTCTTAAACTTCTCTTCTGGTTTTACATCTTTATAGCTAAGATACCCAATCAGATCCAAAGCTCCTTTCCTTGTTTGCTGGTACCAGTACAACTGGTCATAGTTGGTAATATTATGAGAGCACTGGAGTGCAGCAGACTGTCCAGGACTCTCAAACAGTGAAGGAGGGGACTGGCGAACGTTACCATCAGAGAAATCTGTGGACAGGGAGAGGATTAGAAGTGAAATTAAAAAAAGACAGAAAACAATAACATTGGTTAGGAAACAATAACTAATAGTAGCAGATGTAATATCTTTGTTTTAATTTTTTATCAAGTAAAAAATAAATGCTTTGGAGGTTCTTACCTGGGAGACACAGCAGCAATGCCGTGAACACAATAAAAACTCCAGCCATCTTCACGTGCCTGTGCTGGAGAGAGAGGAGCAGCACAGCAGGCCTGCCCGGGGTTTCATTGCAAAGATACAGCATGACAAGACAGGAAGTGACATCACAGCAACAAGTTGAAGCAAGTGATCAACACAATTTTTTTAAGTGCTCCAAAAAGGAATGGGTAGCACTTTGTATTTAATATTCCAGAGTATAGATAATTTTTTAATTCAAGCACTTTTTTCATGTACTATTGTTATTATTAGTAATATAATATGAATCAGCTCTAGTTCCAGCCTCTAGTTAATTGTAGTCAATACAAAAGAAGTCATTAGTACTCAATGTTGGTTAAAAAGTCATCAATCCTTGCTGTGTCATCACATGTTAATTGTGACTTTCCAAAGCATGTTCCTCCAATTCCCAGTGTGTCTTTTAAACCTAGGGTAAGGGCCCCCTTTGAAATCCCCACACTAAAGCCAGAGAATCATTCATCATTGAACAAGAGAAACACACTCGTGACAAAGAACAATGCCTTTGATATAAGCCATGTGAAGACATCCTGGGATCTGAAACAGGGAGGAAAGGAGCGAGCCTCAGATATCCATGACCTCTTCATGTTGCACTGTGTTCCAAACAATACAATCCTCTTCCTTTAACAAATATTATACAAATAACAAATGAGGAAGCTGAAATTACTCTACATTATAATTTAAAGCTCTGGATTCTGCTGCCTTGAGCGTCATTCTAATGAATTATAATGTCACTAGAACCTTAATGTATTTAAATATATTGTAATTCACCTGATCATGTATTGATACCTTGGTTAGTGGTTAAGTAATAAATTATTAAATTACAGTGAACAGTATTATTGAAGTTGTTTTTGCTGGGTTTTAAAAATCAATCTTAAGAACTATAATTTACATGGACAGTGGAAAATAAAAACAGTCTTTACTTAGAAATAATACACTTTTACAATTTAGAAAGACTGTACCTATATGTACTGTGTAAGCAGCTGTACAGTAATCATCAGTGTTAAATAAACCTGAGTAATACAAATAGAAAAAAAGAGTCCCTTGAATAGTTTTTTCTGTTACCATGTCGCCCCCTGCAGCTCACTTCAATTACTACAGCACTAGAGCTCCAGTTTCTTAATCTTTAAAGATCCCTTTTTTGCTGCAGGTCTGTTGACTTCATATCTCTCTTCATTAAAGTCCTTTTCAAATTGTGGTGCACTGCAAGACACTACTAGTAACTGAATCCCTTGTCCTCTCAGCCTACGGTACCAGTACATTTGGTTGTATTCAAAGCCACCATTGTGTCACAGAACCTCCACAGAACCTCCACAGAACATGAACATGTCTGTGGAGGTTCTGTGAGCCACCATCGTGTCACAGAACATGTCGCCCCCTGCAGCTCACTTCCATTACTACAGCACTAGAGCTGGTAGAAGAGAAGGCAGAGTGCTTTTTGCCAGGTGCTGCAGTGGGATTGTATCACTGTGTTTGCTCGCTGAGCAGAAGTACAGGGCACTGTCACCCGGCTCCAGATTCTTAATCTTTAAAGATCCCTTGTTTGCTGTAAGTCTGTTGACTTCATATCTGTCTTCATTGAAGTCCTTTTCAAATTGTGGTGCACTACCAGACAGTGAGAATACCAGTAACTGAATCCCTTGTCCTCTCAGCTGACGGTACCAGTACATTTGTTTGTAGTTGATGTCCCCATCGTGCTCACAGAACATCCCTACAGAACCTCCTGCTCCCTGCAAGAGGACCTGGGGGGTTTGAGAGACTCCAATCCCCTGACTGGGGCCTGCAAAATAAAAATAAAAAAGAAAGTGGAAATATGTGTGATAAATATCAGTGGAAATTATTGGTATTGAAAAGGAAATAAACCTCCCTTTCAAGATACCAAATTAAAAATAAACAAACCAAGTAGAACCTGAAAAACCCTTGAACACCTGCTAATTTAATTTGTAGTTTTGTAAATTGAACAATTATTACAATATAGTCACAGTCCATGGTTCATAATAGCTTTAAATATCAACCCTTTTATAAATATTACTTGTCAGCATGTTTGTGTAATTGTCTTGTCTCTGCTGCTGTAGAAGAAAGAAAGAAAGAAAGAAAGAGACTTCATGTAGTTGTTAACTATTCAGCAAAATGACATCACAGGGCATATTCCAAATATCAGCCTCTTTCTTTCTTTCTTTCCTTCTGTGCTGTGTGTGCTCTTCAGCTGCTATTAATTCAGGCAGCTTGGATGTCATGATATCATTCTAAAGCAGTCGTACTTGGCAGCCAGTGGTATAAAAAGAATAAAAGCAGCCTGGAGCTCATCTCTCCTGATAATGCCCTCCTGCAGTCCTTGCTGGGGAATTGTGAACACTCTGAGACACAGGGGCTGATTGTGTCAGGGTTTGCTGAAACATTACAGGAAATGACACGACCACACAGCAAATAAATAGCAAATGAACCAGTCATGTGAAGGACAGCCCACTTACACAAAAGTGTGTGCTGCAGATGGCAGGTGTTTCATATTCACTCCTGTGTGAGTTCTCTGTGATGAGCTGATAGTGCTAGACAGTGAATTGAAGCAGGTGGTGAGATGACATGTTCTCATGTAAGCGCAGGGAAGGCTGTGGGTAGGAAGGGTTATTGTAGAGGAGACAGGTGATCTGCAGCACTGTGTATGCTGGCTGCACAGAAGTACACAGCACTGTCTTCAGCTGTTACACTGGAGATGGTTAAAGAACCTGCCTTACTCCCATCTCCAGTTAATTTGAATCTTTCCTTAAACTTCTCTTCTGGTTTTACATCTTTAAAGTTAAGATATCCAATCAGTTCCAAAGCTCCTTTCCTTGATTGCTGGTACCAGTACATCTGGTAATAGCTGCTATCATCATGGGAACACTGGAGTTCAGCAGAGCGTCCAGGACTCTCAAACAGTGAAGGAGGGGACTGGAGAACCTTGATGCCATCTGATAAATCTGTGGACAGAGAGAGGATAAAAAGTATAGCAATTCCAACCAATTACAAACTCGTCTAGATAGAAAACACTACAATCTGATTCGGAAACAAATACTAATCCTGATATCAGAATGCATCTGTCTTCTTTATCTATTCATATTGCACAGAATTAAAAACATGTAACTGTTTAGTGTCAGTCTTGTAGCTATTTGTCTTCAAATCCTTTGGAGGTTCTTACCTGGGAGACACAGCAGCAATGCCATGAACACAATAAAAACTCCAGCCATCTTCACGTGCCTGTGCTGGAGAGAGAGGAGAAGCACAGCAGGCCTGCCCGGGGTTTCATTGCAAAGATACAGCATGACAAGACAGGAAGTGACATCACAGCAGGTTAAGCAAAAGTTTTATATGTCAGCGAGTTGCCAGGATGTTGTAACTATGTCAGAATGACTTTCAGCTATCTCGAGTTGGACACATTCACATCTTCTTAAACTCAACCTCTCTAAATCTGACCTTCTCTACTTTCCTTCTGCTTCCTCTCCCTCCTGTGATCCTCCATCTCAGTCTCCCTTGCCTCTATCACTCTCGCCATCTCCTTCTGCTAAAAGCCTGGGTGTTACTCTTGACCCCTTCCCCTCCTTCTCTCAACTCTTCTCCTCCCTGTCACGCACTTGCTGCTTCTTTCTTAGCAACATCAATAGAATCTGTCCTTTCCTCTCTACTTACTCCACACAATTCCTGGTCCAAACTCTTGTACTCCCCAGATTGTACCACTGTAACTGTCCCCTTGCTGGTCTCCCTGCTTCTGCAATCCACCCCCTTCAGCTCATTCAAGATTCTGCTGCTCGTCTTGATTTCTCCCAACCTCGCTACTCTCATGCTACCCCTCTGTTATGCACTCTCCACTGGTTACCTATCTCTGCTCACATTCAATTCAAGACCCTTGTTCTTGTCTGTGACTCTCTCTGCCACACTGAACCCTCCTATCTCCAATCCCTCATGTCTCCCTACATCCCCTCTCACCTCTCCGCTCCTCCTCTACTGGTGGACTGGTCATGCCTTCACTCCACTCTCCATTCTCCGAGACCGGACCTTCTCTTCCCTAGCCCCTCTGTGGAGGAACCAGCTACCGGAGAACTTCAGGACTGCTCCGCCTCTCACTGTCTTCCACCACCTCAAGGCCCTCCTGTTTAGACTGCACTTGTAGATCTCTTGATCCACCCCTCCTACTATGCACTGGACTTGCATGACCTGAGCATCATGTTACTGGATTCTCAGCTGATGCACTATCCTTGCAATATGGCACTCCTATGATGTCATTGTAGAAACAAATTGTTTTAATACAAGCTTGTTACTTCTTATTTGATATTGTATTCTAGTAGTATTTGCAATCACTGTAAAATATACTTTATTTAAATATTGTTCTATTGTTCTTGCACTGTAACCTTGTATTGCCCTGTAACACCTGTAAGTCGCCTTGCATAAAGGCCTTTGGAAACATTATTATTTGTTTTGAAATATTGTCCTCTGCTGGTCCTTCTTATTACAACATACCAGCAGTCCCTCAAGAGCTCAAGGGTTAGACTGGAAATGCCAGGTGGTGAGATGACGTGTTCTCAACACTGGCAAGGCTGTGGCTACGAAGGGTTTTTGTAGAGGAGAGAGGGGATCTGCAGCACTGTGCTTTGCTGGCTGCACAGTAGTAAATGGCGCTGTCTTCCTTTGCTAAATTAGAGATGGTTAAACTGCCTTTCTGAGTTGTTTGTTTAGTGAAAGTGAATCGTGTTCTAAAATCATCTTCATAGGTTGCTGCTTGTGTCATGTAAGCGTATCCGATCAGTTTGAAAGCTCCTTCTCCTCTTGATTGCCGATACCAGTACATGTACTCATAGCTGCTATCATCATGATGGCACGCAAGCACTGCAGACTGCCCAGGTCTTTCACCCACTGGAGGGGACTGCTCAATACTGATGCCCTCCGAGGGATCTGTACAGAAAGAAAGGGAAGATTACATACAAATAAATGAACAGAAATAACAGAGACCAACAAACTAGAACTAGAAAAGTGGAATGAGTTTCAAACTGGATTCATTAAATCAAATCAAACTTTACAAAGTATTTAAACATCTCGGGACTGAAAGCTTTGAACGGGGCTCAATATATCAATTGCATCTATTCAGTGTGTTTCTTCTTCAACAATCTTTCTTTCAGTGTAATACAGGGGATCTTACCTGGGAGACAGAGCAGGAATGCAGTTAAGACAACGAATACTCCAGCCATCGTGTAGAGAGAATACAAACCAGCATGATACTCACAGCACTACATGGGAGTGGAGTTACACAGGAAATGACAACAGCAGGCAGTGCAAAAGGGGAGGTTGTTATTCTATTGTATGACAAGTGGAACCCATTGATCCCATTGATGTGCACTGGGGTTCCAAACAGATGCTACAATAATCTATGTGGTTTATTTACAGTATTTGATTGTGTAACTTCACTGTTCTTCTGCCTATAGTAAGATGTACAGTGTATTGCTTTAAGAAACCACGTAAAGGCTGTTGCAGGGTTCTGATTATGAAGAACAGAGACCTCCTACTACTTTGATGTAAGAAAATTATTCACTACTTCTATTCATGTATTAAGAGAACATTAGTGGGTGACATGAAATGTATTAAAAGCACAAAACACAATACACTTTTTTGTTTTTACTTTCTTTGATTATAATTAATTGATTTATGGTGTACTCAACCTGGCTGTGATTTAAAAAAAAACTAAACTAGACAAATTATTTAGTACATAAAACAAGCCTAAAGGCTTGAACAGCTTTTAAATTGACATCACCACAATCCAACCATTTGAACAGTGTTTGGATTCTCTATGATTGGGCTCATCACCAATCTCGTCTCATGGTGCCCTCTGCTGGTCTCTTTGAGTATGACACACAAATGCCTGTCGCTCACATCTCACCTGTTTCCTGTGTAAGACCGAGGGTTTGCTATTGAAAGAAGGTGCTGTTCTGAGTCGGAGGGTTTGTTATTGAAAGAAGCTGCTGTTCTGAGTCGGAGGGTTTGCTGTTGAAAGAAGCTGCTGTTCTGAGTTAGAGGGTTTGCTGTTGAAAGAAGCTGCTGTTCTGAGTCGGAGGGTTTGCTGTTGAAAGAAGATGCTGTTCTGGTTCTGGACACAGCGCTGAGTCCTCCTGTATCAGTGAGTTCACTGACCACACACAGACACACTGCACTCTCTTCAGCCTCCACATTCAGCACACTTCTTCTTCTCAGAGCTCGTCACTTCAATCCCGAGTTAAAGCCGTCCTCATAGTTTGGGTCGCTTTTAGGGGTGGCTATCAGCTATGGACCTGTTGGTACCAGAACATCCAGTCATGAACGGTTTGGTTCTAGCAACAGAGGTACCAGGTGTGCTGAACACAAAAAAGCCCCCCCGCTATTCTTCTCACCCACACCGATCATGAGCACCCCCAGAGGTTTCAAAACCAACTACACCCCACTGAGGGAGGAAGGAACACAGATTTCCTTTGCCACTAACATTCACCTTTCCAAGATTTCCTTTATACCAAACCCCTAACATATAAGAATCCTCACAGACCACATCATACCATAAGAATACATAGATACTACCAGTCAAAACATTTATCAAAGAAATAATATAGTTCATTAAGGATTAATATCATAATATCTTTTGAGTGTTTTATTTATTCATGGATGTCTGCTGCCAATACTGTAATATATGATTCTAGTTGTTGTTTTACTGTCTATTGTTAGAAACTTTACATTGCAAAACCAACTCATAACAACACAGCCCCCTTACTAAGATAAGCTGACACAGTGTCAGTGAATTGTAGCAGGTGGTGAGATGACGTGTTCTCATGTAAGCGCAGGGAAGGCTGTGGCTACAAAGGGTTATTGTAGAGGAGAGAGGTGATCTGCAGCACTGTGTATGCTGGCTGCACAGAAGTACACAGCACTGTCTTCAGCTGTTAAATTGTAGATGGTTAAAAAGCCCTTCTCTGTTGCTTTTCCAGTCATTTTGAATCTTTCTTTAAACTTGTCTTCATGGTTTATTTTGCCAAACTCATATCCAATCAGTTCCAAAGCTCCTTGTTTGCTGGTACCAGTACATGCGGTTATAGCTGCTATCACCGTGATAGCACTGGAGTTCAGCAGTGCGTCCAGGACTCTCAAACAGTGAAGGAGGGGACTGGACAATGTTGATACCATCCGAGGAATCTGCCGACAGAGACAGTATAAAAAAGGATTCCAATTACAAATAATAACAAGACAGCCAAATATAAAACAACAAAATCTGATTTGAAAATAATTAAAACTCTTCATATCAGTATCTATTTTTTCTTTCACATTATAATAATATTTATCCCCCCCAAAAATGCAGTAGTTTAGTGTCGTTGCTGTTAATATCTGGTCTGCTCTTTGGAGGTTCTTACCTGGGAGACACAGCAGCAATGCTGTGAACACAATAAAAACTCCAGCCATCTTCACATGCCTGTGCTGGAGAGAGAGGAGCAGCACAGCAGGCCTACCCGGGGTTTCATTGCAAAGATACAGGAAGTGACATCACAGCAACAAGGTGAAGCAAATGAATGATGAGTTATAATATCCCTTGGGGGCCGCTGCATAATAATAATAATAATAATAATAATAATAATAATAATAATAATAATAATAATAATTAGTAATGAGATAAAAGACATGCATTCAAAACTAAAGCTAAACTAATATTTGATTGTTGATTCATTTTCAATCAGCTGCAAAGAACACAAAAGAGCAACCCCCTGAGACTGGAGGAGCGTGGGAGCGCACTCCAGCACCAGAGAGAACATTGTGCAGTTTTCTGATTCTATTAAATCTATATGGGCTTAGAGGAAAGAAAACAATGAAAGGTTGAGATTACAGAGGAGGGTTGGCAGCTGATATGGAAGAATACTCGTAGTGACTCTGGTGAAGTGGCATTACAATGAACACAGTCCAAGACATTCAATGCAGTGTTCTGGACGCCAGTACAATTACATGAGATCATGCATATGAAATGCTGGACATCATGTTGACACCACACTTTGGGTCTGGATAAGACTTCATTAGAAATAATAGACTTTTACAATGTACAAGAACTGGAACTATATGTATCGTGTAAGCAGCTGTACAGTAATCATCAGTGTTAAATAAACCTGAGTAATACAAATAGAAAAACAGATTCCCTTCAATTATATCTTTTACCTATTTCTGTCACCATGTCGCCCCCTGCAGCTCACTTCCATTACTACAGCACTAGAGCTGGTAGAAGAGAAGGCAGAGTGCTTTTTGCCAGGTGCTGCAGTGGGATTGTATCACTGTGTTTGCTCGCTGAGCAGAAGTACAGGGCACTGTCACCCGGCTCCAGATTCTTAATCTTTAAAGATCCCTTGGTTACTGCAGATCTGTTGACTTCATATCTCTCTTCATTGAAGTCCTTTTCAAATTGTGGTGCACTGCCAGACAGTGAGAATACCAGTAAATGAATCCCTTGTCCTCTCAGCTGACGGTACCAGTACATTTGGGTGTAGCTGCTGTCCCCATCGTGCTCACAGAACATCTCTGCAGAACCTCCTGCTCCCTGAAAGAGGACCTGGGGGGTTTGAGAGACTCCAATCCCCTGACTGGGGCCTGCAAAATAAAAATAAAAAAGAAAGTGGAAATATGTGTGATAAATATCAGTGGAAATTATTGGTATTGAAAAGGAAATAAATCTCCCTTTCAAGATACCAAATTAAGAATAAACATACCAAGTAGATCCTAAAATGCCTGAACACCTGCTGATTTCATTTGTAGTTTTGTAAATTGAACAATTATTTAAATAGTCACAGTTCATGGTTAATAATAGCTTTAAATATCAACCCTTTCATAAATATTACTTGTCAACATGTTTATGTAATTGTCTTGTCTCTGCTGCTGTAGAAGAAAGAAAGAAAGAAAGAGACTTCATGTAGTTGTTAAAGATTCCGCAAAAATGACATCACAGGGCATATTCCAAATATCAGCCTCTTTCTTTCTTTCTTTCCTTCTGTGCTGTGTGTGCTCTTCAGCTGCTATTAATACAGGCAGCTTGGATGTCATGATATCATTCTAAAGCAGTCGTACTTGGCAGCCAGTGGTATAAAAAGAATAAAAGCAGCCTGGAGCTCATCTCTCCTGATAATGCCCTCCTGCAGTCCTTGCTGTGGAATTGTGAACACTCTGAGACACAGGGGCTGATTGTGTCAGGGTTTGCTGAAACGTTACAGGAAATGACAGGATCACAGATCAACCAAAAGTGACTGAGAGGAAGAGTGAGGCGATTAGTTTAAACTGTGAAGCAGATCTTCAGTGAAGGAGTGTGTCAGTAAACACAGGGGCTGGAGTTTCTGATCAAATTGGCTGTATAGAAGCTGTGATAGGCATAGTTATAAGAAATATAGATAGAAAATGTTACCTTGATTGTGCAGTTTCTATTTTATAAGGCTCTTTCTACACCAGGTTTAACAGGTCCTATGAAATACTTTAAGTGCTTAGTTTGGGGAAATCGTCAGAGAAGGATTGTGTTAAATAAAACAGAGGGGCTGAAATGTGTGATAAGAGCTAGCAGCACTAGAAAAGTAAAATGCTTTGTGAATTTCCCCCATCATGTAAATCACAGGTTCAGATTTGGGGTTTTTCTCGATAAAGAGTTCTACTCCCTATTTACGTTGTTACAGTGCTGTCGAGGGATACAGGAGGATTGTCAGTGATTATCAGTGTGCATGTTGTTACAGTGCTGTCTAGGGATACAGAAGGATTGTCAGTGATTATCAGTGTGCATGTTGTTACAGTGCTGTCTAGGGATACAGGACGATTGTCAGTGATTATCAGTGTGCATGTTGTTACAGTGCTGTCGAGGGATACAGGAGGATTGTCAGTGATTATCAGTGTGCATGTTGTTACAGTGCTGTCGAGGGATACAGGAGGATTGTCAGTGATTATCAGTGTGCATGTTGTTACAGTGCTGTCGAGGGATACAGAAGGATTGTCAGTGATTATCAGTGTGCATGTTGTTACAGTGCTGTCGAGGGATACAGAAGGATTGTCAGTGATTATCAGTGTGCATGTTGTTACAGTGTTGTCGAGGGATACAGAAGGATTGTCAGTGATTATCAGTGTGCATGTTGTTACAGTGCTGTCTAGGAATACAGGAGGATTGTCAGTGATCAGTGTGCATGCTGTTACAGTGCTGTCCAGGGATACAGGAGGATTGTCAGTGATTATCAGTGTGCATGTTGTTACAGTGCTGTCGAGGGATACAGGAGGATTGTCAGTGATTATCAGTGTGCATGTTGTTACAGTGCTGTCGAGGGATACAGGAGGATTGTCAGTGATTATCAGTGTGCATGCTGTTACACTGCAGTCGAGGGATACAGGAGGATTGTCAGTGATTATCAGTGTGCATGTTGTTACAGTGCTGTCCAGGGATACAGGAGGATTGTCAGTGATTATCAGTGTGCATGTTGTTACAGTGCTGTCGAGGGATACAGGAGGATTGTCAGTGATTATCAGTGTGCATGTTGTTACAGTGCTGTCGAGGGATACAGGAGGATTGTCAGTGATTATCAGTGTGCATGCTGTTACACTGCAGTCGAGGGATACAGGAGGATTGTCAGTGATTATCAGTGTGCATGTTGTTACAGTGCTGTCGAGGGATACAGGAGGATTGTCAGTGATTATCAGTGTGCATGTTGTTACAGTGCTGTCCAGGGATACAGGAGGATTGTCAGTGATTATCAGTGTGCATGTTGTTACAGTGCTGTCGAGGGATACAGGAGGATTGTCAGTGATTATCAGTGTGCATGTTGTTACAGTGCTGTCGAGGGTTACAGGAGGATTGTCAGTGATTATCAGTGTGCATGTTGTTACACTGCAGTCGAGGGATACAGGAGGATTGTCAGTGATAATCAGTGTGCATGCTGTTACAGTGCTGTCGAGGGATACAGGAGGATTGTCAGTGATTATCAGTGTGCATGTTGTTACACTGCAGTCGAGGGATACAGGAGGATTGTCACTGATAATCAGTGTGCATGCTGTTACAGTGCTGTCGAGGGATACAGGAGGATTGTCAGTGATTATCAGTGTGCATGTTGTTACAGTGTTGTCGCGGGATACAGGAGGATTGTCAGTGATTATCAGTGTGCATGTTGTTACAGTGTTGTCGCGGGATACAAAAGGATTTTCAGTGATTATCAGTGTGCATGTTGTTATAGTGCTGTCGAGGGATACAGGAGGATTGTCAGTGATTATCAGTGTGCATGTTGTTACACTGCAGTCGAGGGATACGGGAGGATTTTCAGTGATTATCTCCTCCGTTTCCTGCAGGGAAGCAGGGTGCAGATCTGTTCTGGAGTCTGTTCTCCAGCCTGTAACAGTGTTACATGTGTGGGTAGTCACTGGAAAATACTGACAGACACAGAGCATTGGTGTTGATACGCTGCTCAGGCGCGCAGATTTAATTTTAACACCGAACTGACAATATGGTACCAGCGATGGTAGACCTAGTGTCACATTTAATAACGCAATAAAAACACAGAAACAAAAGCTAAAAATAAAAGTTTGCCACACAAAATGACGAGCACTAGTCCCATTAAAACTAACGTCCCGCTCCAGGAACCCACTACTCTACGGTAACCCTCTTATACTGTTTTGGGATCGACCTCCCCTAAACTGACCTACTTCTGTTGTGTTATTTCTGAAGTCCTGGCCTCCCAGCGACTCCGGGCCATTCTGACGGTCCTGGCTGGGCAGTCGCCTTCACAGGCCCCGTCTTGCAGTTAAAGGGCTCCGCAGTTAACGTGTCCCTCCTGGATGTAAACAAACACTCACTCAGCACCCGTCTGTACAACAATGGCCTTGCAGCAGCCCAGAGCTATAGCGCAGCCGCTTTTTGAGCTTTGCGCAGCATCCCCAGGCACGCCCCCCAGCCAATCCAGACCTCCCGATCACTTTAGCTCAGGACGAGCCTGCCACTCAACTGGTTGCTTAGCAACGCGTCTCCAACTGATTTTCCGCAGGCACACACTTGCGCAGGAGCCAGCGACCCGGTTCCCTGTCACACAGCCCCTTGAGGCTGATTCTTGTGAATATTTATTTTGTGTGCAGACTTGGGCACAGAAGCACTGTCAGCTGAGTGCCTACAATCAGCCCTCTCAGATCTACTGTCTTACCCACCCTGACTGAAATGGATTTGTAGAAGGGAGCTTTTTTACACTATTTATGAAGCTGCAAATAGTTTGAAGCAGGTGGCAGGATGTAAGGCTGTGGGTAGGCAGGGTTATTGTAGAGGAGAGAGGTGATCTGCAGCACTGTGTATGCTGGCTGCACAGAAGTACACAGCACTGTCTTCAGCTCTTAATCTAGAGATGGTTAGAGTTCCTGTCTCTTTTGCATGTCCAGTTAAATTGAATCTTTCCTTGAACTTCTCTTCAGGGAATACATCTGTATAGCTAAGATATCCAATCAGTTCCAAAGCTCCTTTGCTTTTTTGCTGGTACCAGTACATGCGGGTATAGCTGTTATCCCTGTGATAGCACTGGAGTTCAGCAGAGTGTTCAGGATTCTTAATCAGTGATGGAGGGGACTGGACAATGTTGATAGCATTTGAATCTGAGGACAGAGACCGCATAAAAAAAGGGGTTAAATTACAAACAATGAAGCGAGAAGAAAATAAAATTCAATCTGGAAATAATTACTAATCCTTTTTTTTACTTCATATTTCTCTATACAAAAAAAATATAATGTTACTGGGGTCAGTCTTGTAGCTATTTGGCTTCATATCCTGTGGAGGTTCTTACCTGGGAGACACAGCAGCAATGCCATGAACACAATAAAAACTCCAGCCATCTTCACGTGCCTGTGCTGGAGAGAGAGGAGCAGCACGGCAGGCCTGCCCGGGGTTTCATTGCAAAGATACAGGAAGTGACATCACAGCCGAAGGTGAAGCAAATAAGTTGCCAAGATGTTGTAACTATTTGTTTTGTAATGTTGCCCTCTGCTGGTCACTTTTTAATACAACATACCAGCAGCCCTAGCGGCTCAAAGTTAGATTGAAAAAGCCAGGTGGTAAGATGACGTGTTCTCAACACCTGCAAGGCTGTGGCTATGAAGATATTTTGTAGAGGAGAGAGGGGATCTGCAGCACTGTGCTTTGCTGGCTGCACAGTAGTAAATGGCGCTGTCTTCCTTTGCTAAATTAGAGATGGTTTAAGTTCCTCTCTCAGCTGCTTGTTTTCTGAAAGTGAATCGTGTTTTAAAATCATCTTCATAGGTTGCTGGTTGTGTCATGTAAGCAGATCCGATCTGTTTGAAAGCTCCTTCTCCTCTTGATTGCTGATACCAGTACATGTAATAATAGCTGCTATCATCATGATGGCACTCAAGTTCTGCAGACTGCCCAGGTCTTTCACCCACTGGAGGGGACTGCTCAATACTAATGCCGTCCAAGGGATCTGTAAAGGGAACGCAAAACAGTTACGGAAGATTACACAGAAATAAAATAACAGAAATAACACACCCTATTCAAAAGAGACCAACAAAAAACTAGAAACGTGGAATGAATATCAAACTGGATTCACTGAATCAAAACAGACTTTAAAAAGTATTTAAACAACCCGCGACTGAAAGCTTTGAACGGGGCTCAATATATCAATTGCATCTATTCAGTGTGTTTCTTCTTTAACAGTCTTTCTTTCAGTGTCATACAGGGGATCTTACCTGGGAGACAGCAGGAATGCAGTTAAGACAATTAATACCCATCCTTTTTTTGATCCCAGCTATGTCCAAAGACAACGCGTCTGTCCTCCACATTAATAAACATAGTTAGTGAACTGGATGTCATGATCCAGCTCAATCGCCCAACACAGCACAACAACATATATACCAACAAGTTATTGATGCCCTGTCAGAACTGATAAAATAAAATTACAAATGAACGTATTGATTGTGTTTGAATGTTTGCATCATTAATATTTAACACAACAGTAAATCCAAGACAACTTAATAGAAAGGAGAGAATCTCTGACAGCACGAGCCTCCTCAGATCTCTGCAGTCCTATTGAAACTGCCGGCTGAGGTAACCTTCACAGTTGCCAAGTCTGCTTATAATAAGCGGGATTGGGTTTTTTTTTTGAGAATCGCGGGTTGGAATTTGCATAAACACCCATACTCTAACATGGGTTGCGCTTGTTTTGAAAGGCAGTGCTGCTTCTTTTTCTCGTGAGACGGCAGCACTGGTAACCTTCCCTGTCTGTCTCACAGGCAACCACTGATTCCTGAACACCTCATTTTTTTGTTGACAGGAGTTTGTGCAGGATACAGCAGGCAGTGGCAATTTGGGGAACAAACTCATAGTGCATTTCAGTGCATTTCATCAGTATCCGCCAGCTCCCTTTCAAGTGCCCACTACCCGTATTTGCCCAAGCGTGGTGTTGAATGCTTCCTCAGCAGCTGTCAGTCATCTGGACAGGTAGGGATTCTAAGCCAGGGTAGTATACACAGCATCACCTGATCCCCTATATGCTGTATTGCCTAAATGAAAGGGAAATATATATAACGTCTTCGCCGGTTTTCAGCCATGGTGATCTGCAATACTTGTTGGTCAGTTTCATTTTGTACCTCCGAGTTCATTTTTAATTTATAAGTCGTCAGGTAAAGTAGTTGAGACAGTATTCACTACTAACGACATAACACCCCACTAATGACATTTGAAAAACAATTTGGGTAAGAGCAGTAAAACACATTATTAACCAACCAGGCACGAGGTGTTTTGCTTTATTACAGCAGCTTAGATTCACTCGTGTACCAGTTCTCTGAGCATGGAAATCACATTTTCACAAAATATCACTAGTAATCTTCAAAAACAGCACAAGTACTTTACGCATAGTTAATTTACATATCAACCCCCACCCTTCCCATTCATTTGCATGACGTCGGATGAAAAGCCCGGTTTACTTGAATAAAATAAACTGAGCAAATGGAAACCCAAAGAAGCATTTTACACGAGACATTTTTCTCAAGCAAATGTCTCGAGCTAAAAAAGAACACACATGGAAACTTCACCAATGTCACTCATCCCCATGGTAAGGAGGACAGGGGTGGACTGTGGCCAAGTGCTGATTGGTTAATTGATTATCATGCTTGCAATGTTCTGGAGGGATAATGAACATTCCTCAGTGATTATCACCTCTGTTTCATGTGAGTATCGCTGCAGTCACCATGATGGCAGACTGTCCTAGTGTTTTACTCAGTGAAGGAGGGGCTGGTCAGCACTGATACTGGGTCTGTGTACATAGGCAGTAATGAAAAAGAAACAGCAAATATGAAGGAAAAAAATCATGAAATACAATAAGAATCATTCTGTAGGTGTGTTTTGTGTCACTCTTAGTATGATTTAGATATTTGCACACGGGAGACACAGCAGAAAAGCAGTGACTGCAATTGAAACTCCAGCCATGTTGACGTCTCGGGGCTGGAGAGAGGAGAAGCACAGCAGCACTGCCCTGCATTGAGTCTCATGAATATCACAAGACAGGAAATGACAGCACAGCAGGTACTGGTGCCAATAAACCACGTTGAAAAAGCCAGGTGTTGAGATGAAGTGTTCTCATGTAAGTTGTAGCTAGGAACAGTTATTGTAGAGGAGAGAGGTGAACTGCAGCACTGTGTATGCTGGCTGCACAGAAGTACACAGCACTGTCTTCAGCTGTTAAACCAGAGATGGTTAAAAAGCCCTTCTCTGTTGCTTTTCCAGTCATTTTGAATCTTTCTTTAAACTTTTCTTCAGGGTATATTTCGCCATACTGATACCCAATCAGTTCCAAAGCTCCTTTCCTTGTTTGCTGGTACCAGTACATGCGGTCATAGCTGCTATCACCGTGATAGCACTGGAGTTCAGCAGAGTGTCCAGGACTCTCAATCAGTGAAGGAGGGGACTGGACAATCTTGATACCAGCTGAGAAATCTCTGGACAGGGAAAGGATAAAAAAGGTTTGCAATTACAAATAATAAAAAAGACAGTTAGAAATAAAACAACAACATTTGAACTCTTCATATCAGTATTTATTTTTTCTGTCACACCATAATAATATTTATCCCCCCCCAAAAATGCAGTAGTTTAGTGTCGTTGCTGTTAATATCTGGCCTGCTCTTTGGAAGTTCTTACCTGGGAGACACAGCAGCAATGCCGTGAACACAATAAAAACTCCAGCCATCTTCACGTGCCTGTGCTGGAGAGAGAGGAGCAGCACAGCAGGCCTGCCCGGGGTTTCATTGCAAAGATACAGGAAGTGACATCACAGCAATAAGGTGAAGCAAATGAATGATGAGTTAAAATATCCCTTGTGGGCCTCTGCATACAAATAATAATAATAATAATAATAATAATAATAATAATAATAATAATAATAATAATAAGTAATGGGATAAAAGACATGCATTCAAAACTAAAGTCAACCTAATATTTGAATATGGATTCATTTTCAATTAGCTGCAAAGAACACAATAGAGCAACCCCCTGAGACTGGAGGAGCGTGGGAGCGCACTCCAGCACCAGAGAGAACATTGTGCAGTTTTCTGATTCTATTAAATCTATATGTGCTTAGAGGAAAGAAAAACAATGAAAGCTTGAGATTACAGAGGAGGGCTGGCAGCTGATATGGAAGAATACTCGTAGTGACTCTGGTGAAGTGGCATTACAATGAACACAGTCCAAGACATTCAATGCAGTGTTCTGGACGCCAGTACAATTACATGAGATCATGCATATGAAATGCTGGACATCATGTTGACACCACACTTTGAGTCTGGATAAGACTTCATTAGAAATAATAGACTTTTACAATTTAGAAGGACTGTACTTACATGTATTGTGTAAGCAGCTGTACAGTAATCATCAGTGTTAAATAAACCTGAATAATACAAATAGAAAAACAGATTCCCTTCAATTATATCTTTTACCTATTTCTGTTACCATGTCGCCCCCTGCAGCTCACTTCCATTACTACAGCACTATAGCTGGTAGAAGAGAAGGCAGAGTGCTTTTTGCCAGGTGCTGCAGTGGGATTGTATCACTGTGTTTGCTCGCTGAGCAGAAGTACAGGGCACTGTCACCCGGCTCCAGATTCTTATTCTTCAAAGATCCCTTGGTTACTGCAGATCTGTTGACTTCATATCCCTCTTCACTAAAGTCCTTTTCAAATTGTGGGGCACTACCAAACACAGAGAATACTAGTAACTGAATCCCTTGTCCTCTCAGCTGACTGTACCAGTACATTTGGTTGTAGTTGATGTCCCCATCATGCTCACAGGACATCCCTGCAGAACCTGCTGCTCCCTGCAAGAGGACCTGGGGGGTTTGAGAGACTCCAATCCCCTGACTGGGGCCTGCAAAATAAAAATAAAAAAGAAAGTGGAAATATGTGAGATAAATATCAGTGGAAATTATTGGTATTGAAAAGGAAATAAATCTCCCTTTCAAGATACCAAACTAAGAATAAACAAACCAAGGAGAACCTAAAAAAAGCCTTGTAGTTTTGTAAATTGAACAACTACTTAAATATAGCCACAATTCATGGTTAATAATAGCTTTAAATAACAACGATTGTATAACTAATACTTGTCAGCATGTTTTTGAAATTGTCTTGTCTCTCCTGCTGTAGAAGAAAGAAAGAGACTTCATCTAGTTAACTATTCAGCAAAAATGACAACACAAAACATATTCCCTATATCAGCCTCTTTCTTTCTTTCTTTCCTTCTGTGCTGCGTGTGCTCTTCAGCTGCTATTAATACAGGCAGCTTGTATGTCATGATATCATTCTAAAGCAGTCGTACTTGGCAGCCAGTGGTATAAAAAGAATAAAAGCAGCCTGGAGCTCATCTCTCCTGATAATGCCCTCCTGCAGTCCTTGCTGTGGAATTGTGAAAACTCTGAGACACAGGGGCTGATCGTGTCAGGGTTTGCTGAAACGTTACAGGAAATGACAGGACCACGCAGCAAATAAATACCAAATGAACCAGTCATGTGAAGGGCGGCCCACAATCACAAAAGTGTGTGCTGCAGATGGCAGGTGTTTCATTTTCACTCCTGTGTGAGTTCTCTGTGATGAGCTGATAGTGCTAGACAGTGAATTGAAACAGGTGGTGAGATGACGTGTTCTCATGTAAGCGCAGGGAAGGTTGTGGGTAGGCAGGGTTATTGTAGAGGAGAGGTGTGATCTGCAGCACTGTGTATGCTGGCTGCACAGAAGTACACAGCGCTGTCTTCAGCTGTTAAATTGTAGATGGTCAAAAAGCCCTTCTCTGTTGCTTTTCCAGTCACTTTGAATCTTTCTTTAAACTTTTCCTCAGGGTTTACCGTTTCATAGCTAAGATATCCAATCAGTTCCAAAGCTCCTTTCCTTGATTGCTGGTACCAGTACATGTATTGATTGCTGCTGGCATCATGAGAGCAGTTGAGTTCAGCAGAGCGTCCAGGACTCTCAAACAGTGAAGGAGGGGACTGGACAATGTTGATACAATTTAAATCTGTGTACAGAGACAGGATAAAATAGGATTGCAATTACAAACAATTACAAAGACAGCAATAAATAAAACAAAATCCGATTTGAAAAAAATTAATAATCTTTATATCACTTTCTATGTAATATTTTAGTGTCAGTCTTGTTGCTATCTGGCTTCAAATTCTTACCTGGAAGACACAGCAACAATGCTGTGAACACAATAAAAACTCCAGCCATCTTCACGTGCCTGTGCTGGAGAGAGAGGAGCAGCACAGCAGGCCTGCCCGGGGTTTCATTGCAAAGATACAGCATAACAAGACAGGAAGTGACATCACAGCAGAAGGTGAGGCAAATCTGTTATATGTCAAACAGTTGCTAGTGTGTCATAATCACTATTTATTTTGTAATGTTGCCCCCTGCTGGTCACTTCCTCTTACTACAATTCATTGGTCTGCCAAGAGCCAAGATACAATAAAATATGTAAGCGGACCCCGTAAGAAATTCAATATTAAGAACATGTAGATGGTATGTAGTGTCTCTTCAAATGGACTTCACCACAGTCAAGGTGAAAATAAAGAAGCCTTGAACAACTACACAATCTATAGATAAACGATAAGGTTCTTGAAAGCTAGTTGTTATGCTAATAAGAGGTAAACAAACACTGTCTTGTAAAGCCTTGGTTACAAACTCTTTAAGGAATCTAAGTCCTAACTCACCATCATACTATAGTACTGATGAACACCTTCTTCCAGCACAAACAAAGAGTTTATATTGCAGACCTACAGCAGCCTGCCCTGTAACACCTGTAAGTCGAGTGGATAAAGGCGTCTTGAACATTATTATTTGTTTTGTAATGTTGCCCTCTGCTGGTCACTTCTTATTACAACATACCAGCAGTCCCTCAAGGACTCAAGGGTTAGATTGGAAATCCAGGTGGTGAGATGACGCTTTCTCAAGTAAACACTGGCAAGGCTGTGGCTACAAAGGGTTATTGTAGAGGAGAGAGGTGCAGACATACAACAGCCTGATCAGAGACACTAAATACAAGCCCTTGGGGGCAACCAGCAGCAGCTATAGGGCTCGCAGGGAGTGACAAAGTATTGACGTGGTCTCATGAAAACTATAGTAAGGTTGTTTGGAGGCCGGCAGGGTTATTGTAGAGGAGAGAGGTGATCTGCAGCACTGTGTATGTTGGCTGCACAGAAGTACACAGCACTGTCTTCAGCTGTTACACTGGAGATGGTTAAAGAACCTGCCCTTCTTGCATTTCCAGTTAAAATGAATCTTTTCATAAACGTTTCTTCTTGCTTTACAACTTTATAGCCCCATCGTGCTCACAGAACATCCCTGCAGAAGGTTAAGCATGACAAGACAGGAAGTGACATCACAGCAGAAGGTTAAGCAAAGGTGTTATATGTCAGCAAGTTGCCAGGATGATGTAACTGTGTCAGAATGTCACTCAGCTATCTCAAGTTGGACACATTCACATCTTCTTAAACTCAACCTGTCTAAATCTGACCTTCTCTACTTCCCTTCTGCTTCCTCTCCCTCCTGTGACCCTCCATCTCAGTCTCCCTTGCCTCTGTCACACTCTCCATCTCCTTCTGCTAAAAGCCTGGGTGTTACTCTTGACCCCTTCCCCTCCTTCTCTCAACTCTTCTTCTCCCTGACACGCACTTGCTGCTTCTTTCTTAGCAACATTATAAGACTCCGTCCTTTCCTCTCTACTTACTCCACCCAATTCCTGGTCCAAACTCTTGTACTCTCCAGATTGTACCACTGTAACTGTCCCCTTGCTGGTCTCCCTGCTTCGGCAATCCACCCCCTTTAGCTCATTCAAAATTCTGCTGCTCGTCTTGATTTCTCCCAACCTCGCTACTCTCATGCTACCCCTCTGTTTTGCACTCTCCACTGGTTACCTATCACTGCTCACATAAAATTCAAGAACTTGTTCTTGTCTGTGACTCTCTCCGCGACACTTCCCCCTCCTATCTCCAATCCCTCTTCTCTCCCTACACCCCCTCTCACCCTCTCCGCTCCTCCTCTACTGGTTGACTGGTCATGCCTTCCCTCCACTCTCCATTCTCCCATTCCCGCTCCTTCTCTTCCCTAGACCCTCTGTGGAGGAACCAGCTACCGGAGAACTTCAGGACTGCTCCGCCTCTCACTGTCTTCCACCACCTCAAGACCCTCCTGTTTAGACTGCACTTGTAGATATCTTGATCCACCCCTCCTACTATGCACTGGACGTGCCTGACCTGAGCATCATGTTACTGGATTCTCAGCTGATGCACTATCCTTGCAATATGGCACTCCTATGATGTCATTGTAGATACAAATTGTTTTAATACGAGCTTGTTGCTTCTTATTTGATATTGTATTCTAGTAGTATTTGCAATCACTGTAAACTATACTTTATTTAAATATTGTTCTTGCACTGTAACCTTGTATTACCCTGTATCACCTGTAAGCCGCCTTGCATAAAGGCCTTTGGAAACATTATTATTTGTTTTGCAATACTGCCCTCTGCTGGTTCTTCTTATTACAACATACCAGCAGTCCCTCAAGAGCTCAAGGGTTAGACTGGAAAAGCCAGGTGGTGAGATGACGTGTTCTCAACACCTGCAAGGCTGTGGCTGTGCAGGGTTTTTGTAGAGGAGAGAGGGGATCTGCAGCACTGTGATTTGCTGGCTGCACAGTAGTAAATGGCGCTGTCTTCCTTTGCTAAATTTGAGATGGTTAAACTGCCTTTCTCAGTTGTTTGTTTAGTGAAAGTGAATCGTGTTTTAAAATCATCTTCATAGGTTGCTGCTTGTGTCATGTAAGCAGATCCGATCAGTTTGAAAGCTCCTTCTCCTCTTGATTGCTGATACCAGTACATGTAGTTATAGCTGCTATCATCATGATGGCACTCAAGCTCTGCAGACTCCCCAGGTCTTCTGCCCACTGGAGGGGACTGCTCAATACTGATGCCCTCCGAGGGATCTGTAAAGGGAACGCAAAACAGTTAGGGAAGATTACACAGAAATAAAATAACAGAAATAACACACCCTATTCAAAAGAGACCAAGAAAAAACTAGAAAAGTGGAAAGAATATCAAACTGGACTCACTGAATCAAAACAGACTTTACAAAATATTTAAACTCCTCGGGACTGAAAGCTTTGAACGGGGCTCAATATATCAATTGCATCTATTCAGTGTGTTTCTTCTTTAACAATCTTTCTTTCAGTGTAATACAGGGGATCTTACCTGGGAGACAGAGCAGGAATGCAGTTAAGACAACGAATACTCCAGCCATCGTGTAGAGAGAATACAAACCAGCATGATACTCACAGCACTACATGGGAGTGGAGTTACACAGGAAATGACAACAGCAGGCAGTGCAAAAGGGAAGGTTGTTATTCTATTGTATAACAAGTGGAACCCACTGCTCCCATTGATGCGCACTAGGGTTCCACACAGATGCTACAATAATCTATGTGGTTTATTTACAGTATTTGATTGTGTAACTTCACTGTTCTTCTGCCTATAGTAAGATGTACAGTGTATTGCTTTATGAAACCAAGGAAAGGCTGTTGCAGGGTTCAGATTATGAAGAACAGAGACCTCCTACTACTCTGATGTAAGAAAATCATTACCTACTTCTATTCATGTATTAAGAGAACATTAGTGGGTGACATGAAATGTATTAAAAGCACAAAACACAATATACTTTTTTGTTTTTACTTTCTTTGATTATAATTAATTGATTTATGGTGTACTCAACCTGGCTGTGATTTAAAAAAATCTAAACTAGACAAATTATTTAGTACATAAAACAAGCCTAAAGGCTTGAACAGCTTTTAATTTGACATCACCACAATCCAACCATTTGAACGGTGTTTGGATTCTCTATGATTGGGCTCATCACCAATCTCGTCTCATGGTGCCCTCTGCTGGACTCTTTGAGTATGAAACACAAATTCATGTCGCTCACATCTCTTCGAGGCTCACCTGTTTCCTATGGAAGACCGAGGGTTTGCTATTGAAAGAAGCTGCTGTTCTGAGTCTGAGGGTTTGCTGTTGAAAGAAGGTGCTGTTCTGCGTCAGAGGGTTTGCTGTTTGAAGAAGCTGCTGTTCTGGTTCTGGACACAGCGCTGAGTCCTCCTGTATCAGTGAGTTCACTGACCACACACAGACACACTGCACTCTCTTCAGCCTCCACATTCAGCACACTTCTTCTACTCAGAGCTCGTCACTTCAATCCCGAGGTAAAGCCGTCCTCATAGTTTGGGTCGCTGTTAGGGATGGCTATCAGCTGTAGACCTGTTGGTACCAGAACATCCAGTCATGAACGGTTTTGTTCCAGGTCTGCTGAACACAAAAAAGCCCCCCCCCCGCTATTCTTTTCACCCACACCGATCATGAGCACCCCCAGAGGTTTCAAAACCAACTACACCCCACTGAGGGAGGAAGGAACACAGATTTCCTTTGCCACTAACATTCACCTTTCCTAGATTTCCTTTATACCAAACCCCTAACATATAAGAATCCTCACAGACCACATTATACCATAAGAATACATTGAGAGTCAAAACCTTTATCAAATAAATAATATAGTTCATAAAAGATTTATATCATAATATCTTTTGAGTGCTTTATTTATTTATGGATGTCTACTGCCAATACTGTAATACATGATTCTAGTTGTTGTTTTACTGTCTATTGTTAGAAATTTTACATTGCAAAACCAACTCATAACAACACAGCCCCCTTACTAAGATAAGCTGACACAGTGTCAGTGGTTTGAAGCAGGTGGAGTGATGATGTGTTCTCATGCATGTGCAGGGAAGGTTGTGGTAGGCAGGGTTATTGTACAGGAGACAGGTGATCTGCAGCACTGTGTATGCTGGCTGTACAGAAGTACACAGCGCTGTCTTCAGCTGTTAAATTGTAGATGGTCAAAAAGCCCTTCTCTGTTGCTTTTCCAGTCACTTTGAATCTTTCTTTAAACTTTTCCTCAGGGTTTACCGTTTCATAGCTAAGATAACCAATCAGATCCAAAGCTCCTTTCCTTGTTTGCTGGTACCAGTACATCTGGTTATAGCTGCTATCACCGTGATAGCACTGGAGTTCAGCAGAGTGCCCAGGACTCTCAATCAGTGAAGGAGGAGACTGGCGTACGTTGATACCATCTGAGAAATCTGTCGACACAAACAGGATAAAAAAATAATTGCATTTACAAATTATAAGAAAGACAGCCAGGAATAAAACAACAAAATATGATTTGCAAATAATTACAGCTCTTCATATCAGTATCTATTTTTTCTGTCACACCATAATAATATTGATCCCCCTCAAAAATGCAGTAGTTTAGTGTCGTTGCTGTTAATATGTGGTCTGCTCTTTGGAGGCTCTTACCTGGGAGACACAGCAGCAATGCCGTGAACACAATAAAAACTCCAGCCATCTTCACGTTCCTGTGCTGGAGAGAGAGGAGCAGTAAAGTAGGCCTCCCCGGGGTTTCATTGCAAAGATACAGGAAGTGACATCACAGCAACAAGGTGAAGCAAGTGATCAATACAATTTTTTTAGTGCTCCAAAAAGAAATGGGCAACTCTTTGCATTTAATATTCCTGAGAATAGATTATTTTTTAATTCAATCACTTTTCTTCATGTACTATTGTTATTATTAGTAATATGCTACAGTATATGAATCAGCTCTAGTTCCAGCCTCTAGTTAATTGTAGTCAATACAAAAGAATTCATTAGTACTCAATGTTGGTTAAAAAGTCATCAATCCTTGCTGTGTCATCACATGTTAATTGTGACTTTCCAAAGCATGTTCCTCCAATTCCCATTGTGTCTTTTAAACCTAGGGTAAGGGTCCCCTTTGAAATCCCCACACTAAAGCTGTATGGTCCAGTGGTTAAGGAAAAGGGCTTGTAACCAGGAGGTTCTCGGTTCAAATCCCACCTCAGCCACTGACTCACTGTGTGACCCTGAGCAAGACACTTAACCTCCTTGTGCTCCGTCTTTCGGGTGAGACGTAGTTGTAAGTGACTCTGCAGCTGATGCATAGTTCAGACACCCTAGTCTTTGTAAGTCGCCTTGGATAAAGGTGTCTGCTAAATAAACAAATAATAATAAAGCCAATAAATCATTCATCATTGAACAAGAGAAACACGCTCATGACAAAGAACAATGCCTTTGATATAAGCCTTGTGAAAATATCCTGGAATCTGAAACAGCAAGGAAAGGAGTGAGCCTCAGATGTCCATGACCTCTTTATGTTGCACTGTGTTCCAAACAATACAATCCTGTTCCTTTAACAAATATTATACAGATAACGCACGAGGAAGCTGAGATTATGTTATAATTTGGATCTCTGGATTTTGCTGCCTTGAGTTTCATTCTAATGATTTATAATGTCACTAGAATCTTAATGTATTTAAATACATTGTAATTCACCTGTTCACGTATTGATACATTGGTTAGTGGTTAATCAATAAAGAATTAAATTACACTGAACAGTATTATTGAAGTTGTTCTTGCTGGCTTTTAAAAATCAATCTTAAGAACTAGCATTTACAAGGACAGTGGAAAATAAAAACAGTCATTGATTAGGAGTAATAGACTTTTACAATGTACAAGGACTGTAACTATATGTATTGCTTAAGCAGTTGTGCAGTAATTATATGTGTTAAATAAACCTGAGTAATACAAAGAGAAAAACAGATTCCCTTCAATTATATCTTTTACCTATTTCTGTTACCATGTCGCCCCCTGCAGCTCACTTCCATTACTACAGCACTAGAGCTGGTAGAAGAGAAGGCAGAGTGCTTTTTGCCAGGTGCTGCAGTGGGATTGTATCACTGTGTTTGCTCGCTGAGCAGAAGTACAGGGCACTGTCACCCGGCTCCAGTTTCTTAATCTTTAAAGATCCCTTGGTTACTGCAGATCTGTTGACTTCATATCTCTCTTCACTGAAGTCCTTTTCAAATTGTGGTGCACTACCAAACACAGAGAATACCAGTAACTGAATCCTTTGTCCTCTCAGCTGACGGTACCAGTACATTTGTTTGTAGTCGAAGCCACCGTCGTGCTCACAGAACATCCCTGCAGAACCTTGTGCTCCCTGCAAGAGGACCTGGGGGGTTTGAGAGACTCCAATCCCCTGACTGGGGCCTGCAAAATAAAAAAATAGTGGAAATATGTGAGATAAATATCAGTGGAAATTATTGGTATTTAAAAAGAAAAATAAGTCTCCCTTTGAAGATACAAAATTAATAATAAAGAAGAAAAATAGAATCTTAAAAGCCTTGAAAACCTATTGATTTCATTAGTAGTTTTGTAAATATAGTCACAGTTCATGGTTAATAATAGCTTTAAATATCAACCCTTTTATAAATATTACTTGTCAGCATGTTTGTGTAATTGTCTTGTCTCCGCTGCTGTAGAAGAAAGAAAGAAAGAAACTTCATGTAGTTGTTAACTATTCAGCAAAATGACAACACAGAACATATTCCAAATATCAGCCTCTTTCTTTCATTCTTTCTTTCCTTCTGTGCTGCGTGTGCTCTTCAGCTGCTATTAATACAGGCAGCTTGTATGTCATGATATCATTCTAAAGCAGTCGTACTTGGCAGCCAGTGGTATAAAAAGAATAAAAGCAGCCTGGAGCTCATCTCTCCTGATAATGCCCTCCTGCAGTCCTTGCTGGGGAATTGTGAACACTCTGAGACACAGGGGCTGATTGTGTCAGGGTTTGCTGAAACGTTACAGGAAATGACACGACCACACAGCAAATAAATAGTCATGTGAAGGACAATCCAATTGCACAAAAGTGTGTGCTGCAGATGGCAGGTGTTTCATATTCACTACTGTATGAATTGTCTGTGATGAGCTGATAGTGCTAGACAGTGAATTGAAGCAGGTGGTGAGATGACGTGTTCTCATGCAACCGCAGGGAAGGTTGTGGGTAGGCAGGGTTATTGTAGAGGAGAGAGGTGATCTGCAGCACTGTGTATGCTGGCTGCACAGAAGTACACAGCACTGTCTTCAGCTGTTACACTGAAGATGGATAAAGAACCTGCCTTACTCCCATCTCCAGTTAAATTGAATCTTTTCATAAACTTCTCTTCTGGTTTTACATCTTCATAGCTAAGATATCCAATCAGTTCCAAAGCTCCTTTGCTTTTTTGCTGATACCAGTACATGCGGGTATAGCTGCTAACATCATGAGAACACTGAAGTTCAGCAGAGTGTCCAGGACTCTCAAACAGTGAAGGAGGGGACTGGCGAACGTTACCATCACAGAAATCTGTGGACAGGGAGAGGATTATAAAGTCAAATTAAAAAAAGAAAGAAAAGAATAACATTGGTTAGGAAACAATAACTAATAGTAGCAGATTTAATATCTTTGTTTTAATTTTTTCATCAAGTAGAAAATAAATCCTTTGGAGGTTCTTACCTGGGAGACAGAGCAGCAATGCCGTGAACACAATAAAAACTCCAGCCATCTTCACGTGCCTGTGCTGGAGAGAGAGGAGCAGCACAGCAGGCCTGCCCGGGGTTTCATTGCAAAGATACAGGAAGTGACATCACAGCAACAAGGTGAAGCAAGTGATCAATACAATTTTTTTAGTGCTCCAAAAAGAAATGGGCAACTCTTTGCATTTAATATTCCTGAGAATAGATTATTTTTTAATTCAATCACTTTTCTTCATGTACTATTGTTATTATTAGTAATATGCTACAGTATATGAATCAGCTCTAGTTCCAGCCTCTAATTACTTGTAGTCAATACAAAAGAAGTCATTAGTACTCAATGTTGGTCAATCCTTGCTGTGTCATCACGTTAATTGAGCCTTTCCAAAGCATGTTCCTCCAATTCCCAGTGTGTCTTTTAAACCTAGGGTAAGGGTCCCCTTTGAAATCCCCACACTAAAGCTGTGTGGTCCAGTGGTTAAGGCAAAAGGCTTGTAAACAGGAGGTTCTCGGTTCAAATCCTATCTCAGCCACTGACTCACTGTGTGACCCTGAGCAAGTCACTTAACCTCCTTGTGCTCCGTCTTTCGGGTGAGACGTAGTTGTAAGTGACTCTGCAGCTGATGCGTAGTTCACACACCCTAGTCTTTGTAAGTCGCCTTGGATAAAGGTGTCTGCTAAATAAACAAATAATAATAAAGCCAGTAAATCATTCATCATTGAACAAGAGAAACACGCTCATGACAAAGAACAATGCCTTTGATATAAGCCTTGTGAAAACATCCTGGAATCTGAACAGCAAGGAAAGGAGTGAGCCTCAGATGTCCATGACCTCTTTATGTTGCACTGTGTTCCAAACAATACAATCTTGTTCCTTTAACAAATATTATACAGATAACGCACGAGGAAGCTGAGATTATGTTATAATTTGTATCTCTGGATTTTGCTGCCTTGAGTTTTATTCTAATGATTTATAAAGTCACTAGAATCTTAATGTATTTAAATACATTATAATTCACCTGTTCACGTATTGATACATTGGTTAGTGGTTAATCAATAAAGAATTAAATTACACTGAACAGTATTATTGAAGTTGTTTTTGCTGGCTTTTAAAAATCAATCTTAAGAACTAGCATTTACAAGGACAGTGGAAAATAAAAACAGTCATTGATTAGGAGTAATAGACTTTTACAATGTACAAGGACTATAAGTATATGTATTGCTTAAGCAGTTGTGCAGTAATTATATGTGTTAAATAAACCTCATTAATACAAATAGAAAAACATATTCCCCTTCAATAATATATATGAATTATTTCTGTTACCACGTCGCCCCCTGCAGCTCACTTCCATTACTACAGCACTAGAGCTGGTAGAAGAGAAGGCAGAGTGCTTTTTGCCAGGTGCTGCAGTGGGATTGTATCACTGTGTTTGCTCGCTGAGCAGAAGTACAGGGCACTGTCACCCGGCTCCAGTTTCTTAATCTTTAATGATCCCTTGTCTACTGCAGATCTGTTGACTTCATATCTATCTTCATTGAAGTCCTTTTCAAATTGTGGTGCACTACCAGACACTGAGAATACCAGTAACTGAATCCCTTGTCCTCTCAGCTGACGGTACCAGTACATTTGGTTGTAGCTGATGCCACCATCGTGCTCACAGAACATCCCTGCAGAACCTCCTGCTCCCTGCAAGAGGACCTGGGGGGTTTGAGAGACTCCAATCCCCTGACTGGGGCCTGCAACATAAAATACATTGGAAATATGAGAGACAGTGCAAATCACCAGAACTCAAAAAGGGACACAAAACACCCTTTAGAGTTACAAAAGGAAGAATAAACAACCTCACTGACGTGTTTATTTATACTTTTATACTTTAATAGCATTTTATTTCTCATTTTCACTTTTCAATAAGAAAAGCTTTGTTCGGCAATTTTTAAAGAGTTACTTATTAGTACTGGAATTATTGTATAAAAAAGAAAGAGGACACAACGAAAATGAATGTGGTTTGATAACGATAATTATTTAGAAAAAGAAAATAGCATCACAGAAATTATAAATATATATTTGAAAACATTCTATCAGACTAATTTTCTTTCTTTCACAGGTTTCCTTCTGTGCTGCGTGTGCTCTTCAGCTGCTATTAATACAGGCAGCTTGTATGTCATGATATCATTCTAAAGCAGTCGTACTTGGCAGCCAGTGGTATAAAAAGAATAAAAGCAGCCTGGAGCTCATCTCTCCTGATAATGCCCTCCTGCAGTCCTTGCTGTGGAATTGTGAACACTCTGAGACACAGGGGCTGCTGAAACGTTACAGGAAATGACACGACCACAGAGCAAATAAATAGCAAATGAGTCATGTGAAGGACAGCCCACTTGCACTAAAGTGTGTGCTGCAGATGGCAGGTGTTTCATATTCACTCCTGTGTGAGTTCTTTGTGTTGAACTGATAGTGCTAGACAGTGAATTGAAGCAGGTGGTGAGATGACGTGTTCTCATGTAAGCACAGGGAAGGTTGTGGGTAGGCAGGGTTATTGTAGAGGAGAGAGGTGATCTGCAGCACTGTGTATGCTGGCTGCACACAAGTACACAGCACTGTCTTCAGCTGTTACACTGGAGATGGTTAAAGAACCTGCCTTTCTTGCATCTCCATTTAAAATGAATCTTTCCTTAAACTTCCCTTCTGGGTTTACCATTTCATTGTTAAGATATCCAATCAGTTCCAAAGCTCCTTTCATTGTTTGCTGGTACCAGTACATGTACTGATTGCTGCTGGCATCATGAGAGCAGTTGAGTTCAGCAGAGCGTCCAGGACTCTCAAACAGTGAAGGAGGGGACTGGCGAACGTTCATGCCATCTGATAAATCTGTGGACAGAGACAGAGTAAAATGTATTGCAATTACAACCAATTACAAACTCGTCTAGATAGAAAACACTACAATCTGATTCGGAAACAAATACTAATCTTGATATCAGAATGAATCTGTCTTCTTTGTCTATTCATATTGCACAGAATAAAAAAAAAAGTAACTGTTTAGTGTCAGTCTTGTAGCTATTTGGCTTCAAATCCTTTGGAGGTTCTTACATGGGAGACACAGCAGCAATGCCGTGAACACAATAAAAACTCCAGCCATCTTCACGTTCCTGTGCTGGAGAGAGAGGAGCAGCACAGCAAGCCTGCCCGGGGTTTCATTGCAAAGATACAGCATGACAAGACAGGAAGTGACATCAGCGCAAAAGGGGAGTGAAATGTGTTAAAATTCAACGTTGCCAGGATGTTGTAACTATCTCAGAATGACTTTCAGCTATCTCAAGTTGGACACATTCACATCTTCTTAAACTCAGCCTCTCTAAATCTGACCTTCTCTACTTTCCTTCTGCTTCCTCTCCCTCCTGTGACCCTCCATCTCAGTCTCCCTTGCCTCTATCACTCTCTCTCCATCTCCTTCTGCTAAAGGCCTGGGTGTTACTCTTGACACCTTCCCCTCCTTCTCTCAACTCTTCTCCTCCCTGTCACGCACTTGCTGCTTCTTTCTTAGCAACATCAAAAGAATCTGTCCTTTCCTCTCTACTTACTCCACTCAGCTCCTGGTCCAAACTCTTGTACTCTCCAGATTGTACCACTGTAACTGTCCCCTTGCTGGTCTCCCTGCTTCTGCAATCCACCCCCTTCAGCTCATTCAAAATTCTGCTGCTCGTCTTGATTTCTCCCAAACTCGCTACTCTCATGCTACCCCTCTGTTTTGCACTCTCCACTGGTTACCTATCTCTGCTCACATTCAATTCAAGACCCTTGTTCTTGTCTGTGACTCTCTCCACCACACTGAACCCTCCTATCTCCAATCCCTTTTTTCTCCCTATACCCCCTCTCACCTCTCCGCTCCTCCTCTACTGGTGGACTGGTCATGCCTTCACTCCACTCTCCATTCTGCAAGCCTGCTCCTTCTCTTCCCTAGCCCCTCTGTGGAGGAACAAGCTACCGGAGAACTTCAGGACTGCTCCGCATCTCACTGTCTTCCACCACCTCAAGACCCACCTATTTAGACTGCACTTGTAGATCTCTTGATCCACCCCTCCTACTATGCACTGGACTTGCATGACCTGAGCATCATGTTACTGGATTCTCAGCTGATGCACTATCCTTGCAATATGGCACTCCTATGATGTCATTGTAGATACAAATTGTTTTAATACTAGCTTGTTACTTCTTATTTGATATTGTATTCTAGTAGTATTTGCAATCACTGTAATCTATACTTTATTTAAATATTGTTCTTGCACTGTAACCTTGTATTACCCTGTATCACCTGTAAGCCGCCTTGCATAAAGGCCTTTGGAAACATTATTATTTGTTTTGCAATACTGCCCTCTGCTGGTTCTTCTTATTACAACATACCAGCAGTCCCTCAAGAGCTCAAGGGTTAGATTTTAAAAGCCAGGTGGTGAGATGCCGTGTTCTCAACACTGGCAAGGCTGTGGCTGTGAAGGGTTATTGTAGAGGAGACAGGGGATCTGCAGCACTGTGCTTTGCTGGCTGCACAGTAGTAAATGGCGCTGTCTTCCTTTGCTAAATTTGAGATGGTTAAAGTTCCTTTCTCAGCTGCTTGTTTTGTGAAAGTGAATCGTGTTTTAAAATCATCTTCATATGTTGCTGGTTGTGTCTGAAAAGCAGATCCGATCAGTTTGAAAGCTCCTACTCCTCTTGGTTGCTGATACCAGTACATGTAGCTATAGCTGCTATCATCATGATTGCACTCAAGCACTGCAGGCTGCCCAGGTCTTTCACCCACTGGCGGGGACTGCTCAATACTGATGCCCTCCGAGGGATCTGTACAGAAAGAAAGGGAAGATTACATACAAATAAATGAACAGAAATAACAGAGACCAACAAACTAGAACTAGAAAAGTGGAATGAGTTTCAAACTGGATTCACTGAATCAAAACAGACTTTACAAAATATTTAATCAACTCGGGACTGAAAGCTTTGAACGGGCATCAATATATCAATTGCATCTATTCAGTGTGTTTCTTCTTTAACAATCTTTCTTTCAGTGTAATACAGGGGATCTTACCTGGGAGACAGAGCAGGAATGCAGTTAAGACAACGATTACTCCAGCCATCGTGTAGAGAGAATACAAACCAGCATGATACTCACAGCACTACATGGGAGTGGAGTTACACAGGAAATGACAACAGCAGGCAGTGCAAAAGGGGAGGTTGTTATTCTATTGTATGACAAGTGGAACCCACTGCTCCCATTGATGTGCACTAGGGTTCCACACAGATGCATCAATAATCTATGTGGTTGTTGACGCTTTAAATGGTAAGGATACCCTGTCATAAACTGCTGCATCTGCAATCACAGTGGAAATGTGAATGAGCGTGTTTACCCTTAAGTGACATCATTTTAAATATTGAAGGGAGCAGGTCAGTTGTTACTGTGGATTGCAAGATGGCAGAAAGTAAAGCAGCTGTTTTAGAATACCCTTGCTGTAAAAACTATACTAAAGTTAAACACGAAGAACAAGTGAGCTGCTTAAATGTCTAACTGAATTAATACCCTTCCATTTTTTAATCCCAGTTATGTCCAAAGACAACGCGTGTCAGCCCTCCACATTAATAAACATAGTTGGTGAACTGGATGTCATGAGCCAGCTCAATCGCCCAACAGAGCGCAACAACATATATACCAACAAGTTATTGATGCCCTGTCAGAACTGACTAAATAAAATTACAAATGAACGTATTGATTGTGTTTGAATGTTTGCATCATTAATGTTTAACACAACAGTAAATCCAACACAACTTAAAAGAAAGGAGAGAATCTCTGACAGCACGAGCCTCCTCAGATCTCTGCTGTCCAGTTGACACTGGAGGATGAGGTAACTTTCACAGTTGCCAAGTCTGCTTATAATAAGCGGGATTGGGCTTGTTTTTTTGAGAATCGCGGGTTGGAATTTGCATAAACACCCATACTCTAACATGGGTTGTGCTTGTTTTGAAAGGCAGTGTTGCTTCTTTTTCTCGTGAGACGGCAGCACTGGTAACCTTCCCTGTCTGTCTCACAGGCAGCCACTGATTCCTGAACACCTCATTTTGTTGTTGACAGGAGTTTGTGCAGGATACAGCAGGCAGTGGCAATTTTGGGAATGAACTAATGCTGCACTTCAGTCCGTTTCATGTGCCCACTACCCATATTTGCTTCCTCAACAGCTGTCAGTCATCTGGACAGGTAGGGTTTCTAAGTCAGGGTAGTATACGCAGCGTTACCTGATCCCTTATATGCTGTATTGCCTGAATGAAAGGGAAATTTATATATCTCAGCCATGGTGATCTGCAGTGCCTGTTGGTCAGTTTCATTTTATACCTCCGAGTTCATTTTTAATTAATGAGTTGTAAGACCAAAACAATTTGGTTAAGAGCAGTAAAACACATTATTAACCAAGCAGGCACGAGGTATTTTGCTTTATTACAGCAGCTTAGATTCATTCGTGTACCAGTTCTCTGCGCATGGAAACCACATTTTCACAAGTAATCTTCAAAAACACATAGCTAATTGACATATCAACCGCCACCTTTTCCATTCATTTATTTCTTAGTAGACACTCTTATCCAGGGTGACTTACAATTGTTACAAGATATCACATTATTTTTATAAACAATTACATTATTTTTTTTACACATTATTCTTTCATACAATTCCCCATTTATACAGCTGGGTTTTTACTGGAGCAATCTAGGTAAAGTACCTTGCTCAAGGGTACAGCAGCAGTGTCACCCCACCTGGGATTGAACCCACGCCCCTCCAGTCAAGAGTCCAGAGCACTAACCACTACTCCACACTGCATTTGCATGACGTAGAGTGAAAAGCCCGGTTTACTCGAGGGAAATAAATTGAGCGAATGGAAACCACAAAATATTTTACACACAACATTTTTCTCAAGCAAAAATCTTGAGCTAAGCTCCCGAGTGGCGCATCCAGTAAAAGGCGCTCCACGTGAGTGCAGGATGCGCTCTATAGCCTGCAAGTCGCGAGTTCGAATCCAGGCTATTCTTTTGCCGATCGAGGATGGGAGCTTTTAAGGGGCGGTGCACAATTGGCCGAGTGTCGCCCAGGGGGAGGGAGGGTTAGGTCGGTCAGGGTGTCCTCAGCTCAACGCGCACCAGCTACCCCTGTAGTCTGGCCGGGCACCTGCAGTCTTGCTTGTAAGCTGCCCGAGAGCTGCGTTGTCCTCCGACGCTGTAGCTCTTGGGTGGCTGCATGGTGAGTCTGCAGTGTGAAAAAAAGCGGTCAGCTTGACGGCACACGCTTCGGAGGACAGCGCGTGTTCATCTTCGCCCTCCCGAGTCAGCGCAGGGGTGGTAGCGGTGAGCCGACCGTAATAAAATAATTGGCCATTCCAAATTGGGAGAAAATAATAAAAAATAATTGGCAACGACTAAATTATTTAAAAAAAAAAAATCTCGAGCTAAAAAATAACACATGTGGAAACTAAACCAATGTCTCTCATCCCCATGGTGAGGAGGACATTGATTATCATGCTTGCAGTGTTCTGGAGGGATAATGAACATTCCTCAGAGATTATCACCTCTGTTTCATGTGAGTATCACTGCAGTCACCATGATGGCAGACTGTCCTAGTGTTTTACTCAGTGAAGGAGGGGCTGGTCAGCACTGATACTGGGTCTGTGTACATAGGCAATAATGAAAAAGAAACAGCAAATATGAATGAAAAAAATCATGAAATACAATAAGAATCATTCTGTAGGTGTGTTTTGTGTCACTCTTCGTATGATTTAGAGATTTGCACACGGGAGACACAGCAGAAAAGCAGGGAATGCAACTGAAACTCCAGCCGTGTTGATGTCTCGGGGCTGGAGAGAGAGGAGCAGCACAGCAGCACTGCCCTGCATTGAGTCTCATGAATATCACAAGACAGGAAATGACAGCACAGCAGGTGCTGGTGCCAATAAACCACGTTGATAAAGCCAGGTGTTGAGATGAAGTGTTCTCATGTGAGTTGTAGCTAGGAACAGTTATTGTAGAGGAGAGAGGTGATCTGCAGCACTGTGTATGCTGGCTGCACAGAAGTACACAGCACTGTCTTCAGCTGTTAAACCGGAGATGGTTAAAAAGCCCTTCTCTGTTGCTTTTCCAGTCATTTTGAATCTTGCTTTAAACTTTTCTTCAGGGTATATTTCGACATACTGATAACCAATCAGTTCCAAAGCTCCATTCCTTGTTTGCTGGTACCAGTACATCTGGTTATAGCTGCTATCACCGTGATAGCACTGGAGTTCAGCAGAGTTTTCAGGACTCTCAATCAGTGAAGGAGGGGACTGGACAATCTTGATACCAGCTGAGAAATCTGTGGACAGGGAAAGGATAAAAAAGGATTGCAATTAAAAAATAATTAGTAAGACAGCCAGAAATCAATAATATTTATCCCCCCCCCAAAAAATGCAGTAGTTTAGTGTTGTTGCTGTTACTATCTGGCCAGCTCTTTGTAGGAACTTACCTGGGAGACACAGCAGCAATGCCGTGAACACAATAAAAACTCCAGCCATCTTCACGTGCCTGTGCTGGAGAGAGAGGAGCAGCACAGCAGGCCTGCCCGGGGTTTCATTGCAAAGATACAGGAAGTGACATCACAGCAACAAGGTGAAGCAAATGAATGATGAGTTAAAATATCCCTTGGGGGCCTCTGCATAAAAATATTAATAATAATAATAATAATAATAATAATAATAATAATGATAATAATAATAATAATAATAAGTAATGGGATAAAAGATATGGATTCAAAACCAAAGTCATACTAATATTTGAATATGGATTCATTTTCAATTAGCTACAAAGAACACAATAGAGCAACCCCCTGAGACTGGAGGAGCGTGGGAGCGCACTCCAGCACCAGAGAGAACATTGTGCAGTTTTCTGATTCTATTAAATCTATATGGGCTTAGAGGAAAGAAAAACAATGAAAGCTTGAGATTACAGAGGAGGGCTGGCAGCTGATATGGAAGAATACTCGTAGTGACTCTGGTGAAGTGGCATTACAATGAACACAGTCCAATGTAGTGTTCTCGACGCTAGTACAGTTACATGAGATCATGCATATGAAATGCTGGAAATCATGTTGACACCACACTTTGGGTCTGGATAAGACTTCATTAGAAATAATAGACTTTTACAATGTACAAGGACTGGAACTATATGTATTGTGTAAGCAGCTGTACAGTAATCATCAGTGTTAAATAAACCTGACTAATACAAATAGAAAAACAGATTCCCTTCAATTGTATCTTTTACCTATTTCTGTTACCATGTCGCCCCCTGCAGCTCACTTCCATTACTACAGCACTAGAGCTGGTAGAAGAGAAGGCAGAGTGCTTTTTGCCAGGTGCTGCAGTGGGATTGTATCACTGTGTTTGCTCGCTGAGCAGAAGTACAGGGCACTGTCACCCGGCTCCAGGTTCTTAATCTTCAAAGATCCCTTGGTTACTGCAGATCTGTTGACTTCATATCTATCTTTACTGAAGTCCTTTTCAAATTCTGGATCTTTATAAAAATCTGAGAATACGAGTAACTGAATCCCTTGTCCTCTCAGCTGACGGTACCAGTACATTTGGGTGTAGCTGATGTCCCCATCGTGCTCGCAGAACATCCCTGCAGAACCTCCTGCTCCCTGCAAGAGGCTCCCTTGAGAGACTCCAATCCCCTGACTGGGGCCTGCAAAATAAAAATAATAAAAACTGGAAATATGTGTGATGAATATCAGTGGAAATTATTGGTATTGAAAAGGAAATAAATCTCCCTTTCAAGATACCAAATTAAGAATAAACAAACCAAGTAGAACCTAAAATGTCTGAACACCTGCTGATTTCATTTGTAGTTTTGTAAATTGAACAATTATTTAAATATAGTCACAGTCCCAGGTTAATAATAGCTTTAAATATCAACCCTTTTATAAATATTACTTGTCAGCATGTTTGTGTAATTGTCTCTGCTGCTGTAGAAGAAAGAAAGAAAGAAAGAAAGAGACTTCATGTAGTTGTTAACTATTCAGCAAAATGACAACACAGAACATATTCCAAATATCAGCCTCTTTCTTTCTTTCTTTCGTTCTGTGCTGCGTGTGCTCTTCAGCTGCTATTAATACAGGCAGCTTGGATGTCATGATATCATTCTAAAGCAGTCGTACTTGGCAGCCAGTGGTATAAAAAGAACAAAAGCAGCCTGGAGCTCATCTCTCCTGATAATGCCCTCCTGCAGTCCTTGCTGTGGAATTGTGAACACTCTGAGACACAGGGGCTGATTGTGTCAGGGTTTGCTGAAACGTTACAGGAAATGACACGACCACACAGCAAATAAATAGCAAATGAACCAGTCGTGTGAAGGACAGCCCACTTACACAAACGTGTGTGCTGCAGATGGCAGGTGTTTCATATTCACTCCTGTGTGAGTTCTCTGTGATGAGCTGATAGTGCTAGACAGTGAATTGAAGCAGGTGGTGAGATGACGTGTTCTCATGTAAGCGCAGGGAAAGTTGTGGCTAGACAGGGTTATTGTAGAGGAGAGAGGTGATCTGCAGCACTGTGTATGCTGGCTGCACAGAAGTACACAGCACTGTCTTCAGCTGTTACACTGGAGATGGTTAAAGAACCTGCCTTGCTCCCATCTCCAGTTAATTTGAATCTTTTCTTAAACCTCTCTTCTGGTTTTACATCTTCATAGTTAAGATATCCAATGAGTTCCAAAGCTCCTTTCCTTGATTGCTGGTACCAGTACATCTGGTAATAGTTATTATCATCATGAGAACACTGGAGTTTAGCAGAGTGTCCAGGACTCTCAAACAGTGAAGGAGGGGACTGGAGAACCTTGATGCCATCTGATAAATCTGTGGACAGAGAGAGGATAAAAAGTATTGCAATTACATCCAATTACAAACTCGTCTAGATAGAAAACACTACAATCTGATTCGGAAACAAATACTAATCCTGATATCAGAATGCATCTGTCTTCTTTGTCTATTCATATTACACAGAATTAAAAACATGTAACTGTTTAGTGTCAGTCTTGTAGCTATTTGGCTTCATATCCTTTGGAGGTTCTTACCTGGAAGACTCAGCAGCAATGCCGTGAACACAACTAAAACTCCAGCCATCTTCACGTGCCTGTGCTGGAGAGAGAGGAGCAGCACAGCAGGCCTGCCCGGGGTTTCATTGCAAGATACAGCATGACAAGGCAGGAAGTGACATCACAGCAGAAGGTTAAGCAAAAGTGTTATATGTCAGCAAGTTGCCAGGATGTTGTAACTGTGTCAGAATGTCTCTCAGCTATCTCAAGTTGGACACATTCACAACTTCTTATACTCAACCTCTCTAAATCTGACCTTCTCTACTTTCCTTCTGCTTCCTCTCCCTCCTGTGACCCTCCATCTCAGTCTCCCTTGCCTCTATCACTCTCTCCATCTCCTTCTGCTAAAAGCCTAGGTGTTACTCTTGACCCCTTCCCCTCCTTCTCTCAACTCTTCTTCTCCCTGACACACACTTGCTGCTTCTTTCTTAGCAACATTATAAGACTCCGTCCTTTCCTCTCTACTTACTCCACCCAATTCCTGGTCCAAACTCTTGTACTCTCCAGATTGTACCACTGTAACTGTCCCCTTACTGGTCTCCCTGCTTCGGCAATCCACCCCCTTTAGCTCATTCAAAATTCTGCTGCTCGTCTTGATTTCTCCCAACCTCGCTACTCTCATGCTACCCCTCTGTTTTGCACTCTCCACTGGTTACCTATCTCTGCTCACATTCAATTCAAGACCCTTGTTCTTGTCTGTGACTCTCTCCGTGACACTCCCCCCTTCTATCTCCAATCCCTCTTTTCTCCCTACACCCCCTCTCACCCTCTCCGCTCCTCCTCTACTGGCTGGCTGATCATGCCTTCACTCCACTCTCCATTCTCCGAGACCGGTCCTTCTCTTCCCTAGCCCCTCTGTGGAGGAACAAGCTACCTGAGAACTTCAGGACTGCTCCGCCTCTCACTGTCTTCCACCACCTCAAGACCCTCCTGTTTAGACTGCACTTGTAGATCTCTTGATCCACCCCTCTTACTATGCACTGGACTTGCCTGACCTGAGCATCATGTTACTGGATTCTCAGCTGATGCACTATCCTTGCAATATGGCACACTTATGATGTCATTGTAGATACAAATTGTTTTAATACTAGCTTGTTACTTCTTATTTGATATTGTATTCTAGTAGTATTTGCAATCACTGTAAAATATACTTTATTTAAATATTGTTCTTGCACTGTAACCTTGTATTACCCTGTATCACCTGTAAGTCGCCTTGCATAAAGGCCTTTGGAAACATTATTATTTGTTTTGAAATATTGCCCTCTGCTGGTCCTTCTTATTACAACATACCAGCAGTCCCTCAAGAGCTCAAGGGTTAGACTGGAAAAGCCAGGTGGTGAGATGACGTGTTCTCAACACTGGCAAGGCTGTGGCTACGAAGGGTTTTTGTAGAGGAGAGAGGGGATCTGCAGCACTGTGCTTTGCTGGCTGCACAGTAGTAAATGGCGCTGTCTTCCTTTGCTAAATTAGAGATGGTTAAACTGCCTTTCTGAGTTGTTTGTTTAGTGAATGTGAATCGTGTTTTAAAATCATCTTCATAGGTTGCTGCTTGTGTCATGTAAGCGTATCCGATCAGTTTGAAAGCTCCTTCTCCTCTTGATTGCTGATACCAGTACATGTACTCATAGCTGCTATCATCATGATTACACTCAAGCACTGCAGACTGCCCAGGTCTTCCACCCACTGGAGGGGACTGCTCAATACTGATGCCCTCCGAGGGATCTGTACAGGGAGAAAGGGAAGATTACATACAAATAAATTAACAGAAATAACAGAGACCAACAAACTAGAAAAGTGGAATGAGTTTCAAACTGGATTCACTGAATCAAAACAGACTTTACAAAATATTTAAACAACTCGGGACTGAAAGCTTTGAACGGGGCTCAACATATCAATTGCATCTATTCAGTGTGTTTCTTCTTTTACAATCTTTCTTTCAGTGTAATACAGGGGATCTTACCTGGGAGACAGAGCAGGAATGCTGTTAAGACAACGAATACTCCAGCCATCGTGTAGAGAGAATACAAACCAGCATGATACTCACAGCACTACATGGGAGTGGAGTTACACAGGAAATGACAACAGCAGGCAGTGCAAAAGGGGAGGTTGTTATTCTATTGTATGACAAGTGGAACCCACTGCTCCCATTGATGTGCACTGGGGTTCCAAACAGATGCATCAATAATCTATGTGGTTTATTTACTGTATTTGATTGTGTAACTTCACTGTTCTTCAGCCTATATACTAAGATGTACATTGTGTTGCTTTATGAAACCAAGGAAAGGCTGTTGCAGGGTTCAGATCATCAAGAACAGAGATCTCCGACTACTTTGATGTTAGAAAATTATTCACTACTTCTATTCATGTATTAAGAGAACATTAGTGGGTGACATGAAATGTATTAAAAGCACAAAACACAATACACTTTTTTGTTTTTACTTTCTTTGATTATAATTAATTGATTTATGGTGTACTCAACCTGGCTGTGATTTAAAAAAAAAACTAAACTAGACAAATTATTTAGTACATAAAACAAGCCTAAAGGCTTGAACATCTTTTAAATTGACATCACCACAATCCAACCATTTGAACAGTGTTTGGATTCTCTATGATTGGGCTCATCACCAATCTCGTCTCATGGTGCCCTCTGCTGGACTCTTTGAGTATGAGACACAAATTGATGTTGCTCACATCTCTTTGAGGCTTACCTGTTTCCTATGTAAGACCGAGGGTTTGCTATTGAAAGAAGCTGCTGTTCTGAGTCGGAGGGTTTGCTGTTGAAAGAAGGTGCTGTTCTGAGTCAGAGGGTTTGCTGTTGAAAGAAGCTGCTTTTCTGAGTCGGAGGGTTTGCTGTTGAAAGAAGGTGCTGTTCTGAGTCGGAGGGTTTGCTGTTGAAAGAAGCTGCTGTTCTGAGTCGGAGGGTTTGCTGTTGAAAGAAGCTGCTTTTCTGAGTCAGAGGGTTTGCTATTGAAAGAAGGTGCTGTTCTGATTCGGAGGGTTTGCTGTTGAAAGAAGCTGCTGTTCTGAGTCGGAGGGTTTGCTGTTGAAAGAAGCTGCTGTTCTGAGTCAGAGGGTTTGCTGTTGAAAGAAGCTGCTGTTCTGAGTCGGAGGGTTTGCTGTTGAAAGAAGGTGCTGTTCTGAGTAGGAGGGTTTGCTGTTGAAAGAAGCTGCTTTTCTGAGTCGGAGGGTTTGCTGTTGAAAGAAGCTGCTTTTCTGAGTCGGAGGGTTTGCTGTTGAAAGAAGGTGCTGTTCTGATTCGGAGGGTTTGCTGTTGAAAGAAGCTGCTGTTCTGAGTCGGAGGGTTTGCTGTTGAAAGAAGGTGCTGTTCTGAGTCGGAGGGTTTGCTGTTGAAAGAAGCTGCTGTTCTGAGTCGGAGGGTTTGCTGTTGAAAGAAGCTGCTTTTCTGAGTCAGAGGGTTTGCTATTGAAAGAAGGTGCTGTTCTGATTCGGAGGGTTTGCTGTTGAAAGAAGCTGCTGTTCTGAGTCGGAGGGTTTGCTGTTGAAAGAAGCTGCTGTTCTGAGTCGGAGGGTTTGCTGTTGAAAGAAGGTGCTGTTCTGAGTCAGAGGGTTTGCTGTTGAAAGAAGGTGCTGTTCTGATTCGGAGGGTTTGCTGTTGAAAGAAGCTGCTGTTCTGAGTCGGAGGGTTTGCTGTTGAAAGAAGCTGCTTTTCTGAGTCAGAGGGTTTGCTATTGAAAGAAGGTGCTGTTCTGATTCGGAGGGTTTGCTGTTGAAAGAAGCTGCTGTTCTGAGTCGGAGGGTTTGCTGTTGAAAGAAGCTGCTGTTCTGAGTCAGAGGGTTTGCTGTTGAAAGAAGGTGCTGTTCTGATTCGGAGGGTTTGCTGTTGAAAGAAGCTGCTGTTCTGAGTCGGAGGGTTTGCTGTTGAAAGAAGCTGCTGTTCTGAGTCAGAGGGTTTGCTGTTGAAAGAAGCTGCTGTTCTGAGTCGGAGGGTTTGCTGTTGAAAGAAGCTGCTTTTCTGAGTCGGAGGGTTTGCTGTTGAAAGAAGCTGCTTTTCTGAGTCGGAGGGTTTGCTGTTGAAAGAAGGTGCTGTTCTGATTCGGAGGGTTTGTTATTGAAAGAAGGTGCTGTTCTGAGTCGGAGGGTTTGCTGTTGAAAGAAGGTGCTGTTCTGATTCGGAGGGTTTGCTGTTGAAAGAAGGTGCTGTTCTGATTCGGAGGGTTTGCTGTTGAAAGAAGGTGCTGTTCTGAGTCGGAGGGTTTGCTGTTGAAAGAAGCTGCTTTTCTGATTCGGAGGGTTAGTTATTGAAAGAAGGTGCTGTTCTGAGTCGGAGGGTTTGCTGTTGAAAGAAGCTGCTGTTCTGAGTCGGAGGGTTTGCTGTTGAAAGAAGGTGCTGTTCTGATTCGGAGGGTTTGCTGTTGAAAGAAGCTGCTGTTCTGAGTCGGAGGGTTTGCTGTTGAAAGAAGCTGCTGTTCTGAGTCGGAGGGTTTGCTGTTGAAAGAAGCTGCTTTTCTGATTCGGAGGTTTAGTTATTGAAAGAAGGTGCTGTTCTGAGTAGGAGGGTTTGCTGTTGAAAGAAGCTGCTTTTCTGAGTCGGAGGGTTTGCTGTTGAAAGAAGGTGCTGTTCTGATTCGGAGGGTTTGCTGTTGAAAGAAGCTGCTGTTCTGAGTCGGAGGGTTTGCTGTTGAAAGAAGGTGCTGTTCTGAGTCGGAGGGTTTGCTGTTGAAAGAAGCTGCTGTTCTGAGTCGGAGGGTTTGCTGTTGAAAGAAGCTGCTTTTCTGAGTCAGAGGGTTTGCTATTGAAAGAAGGTGCTGTTCTAATTCGGAGGGTTTGCTGTTGAAAGAAGCTGCTGTTCTGAGTCGGAGGGTTTGATGTTGAAAGAAGCTGCTGTTCTGAGTCAGAGGGTTTGCTGTTGAAAGAAGCTGCTGTTCTGAGTCGGAGGGTTTGCTGTTGAAAGAAGGTGCTGTTCTGAGTAGGAGGGTTTGCTGTTGAAAGAAGCTGCTTTTCTGAGTCGGAGGGTTTGCTGTTGAAAGAAGCTGCTTTTCTGAGTCGGAGGGTTTGCTGTTGAAAGAAGGTGCTGTTCTGATTCGGAGGGTTTGCTGTTGAAAGAAGCTGCTGTTCTGAGTCAGAGGGTTTGCTGTTGAAAGAAGCTGCTGTTCTGAGTCAGAGGGTTTGCTGTTGAAAGAAGCTGCTGTTCTGAGTCGGAGGGTTTGCTGTTGAAAGAAGCTGCTTTTCTGAGTCGGAGGGTTTGCTGTTGAAAGAAGCTGCTTTTCTGAGTCGGAGGGTTTGCTGTTGAAAGAAGGTGCTGTTCTGATTCGGAGGGTTTGTTATTGAAAGAAGGTGCTGTTCTGAGTCGGAGGGTTTGCTGTTGAAAGAAGGTGCTGTTCTGATTCGGAGGGTTTGCTGTTGAAAGAAGCTGCTTTTCTGAGTCGGAGGGTTTGCTGTTGAAAGAAGGTGCTGTTCTGATTCGGAGGGTTAGTTATTGAAAGAAGGTGCTGTTCTGAGTCGGAGGGTTTGCTGTTGAAAGAAGGTGCTGTTCTGATTCGGAGGGTTTGCTGTTGAAAGAAGCTGCTTTTCTGAGTCGGAGGGTTTGCTGTTGAAAGAAGGTGCTGTTCTGATTCGGAGGGTTTGCTGTTGAAAGAAGCTGCTTTTCTGAGTCGGAGGGTTTGCTGTTGAAAGAAGCTGCTGTTCTGAGTCGGAGGGTTTGCTGTTGAAAGAAGGTGCTGTTCTGATTCGGAGGGTTTGCTGTTGAAAGAAGCTGCTTTTCTGAGTCGGAGGGTTTGCTATTGAAAGAAGCTGCTGTTCTGAGTCGGAGGGTTTGCTATTGAAAGAAGCTGCTGATCTGGTTCTGGACACAGTGCTGAGTCCTCCTGTATCAGTGAGTTCACTGACCACACACAGACACACTGCACTCTCTTCAGCCTCCACATTCAGCACACTTCTTCTTCTCAGAGCTTGTCACTTCAATCCCGAGGTAAAGACGTCCTCATAGTTTGGGTCGCTGTTAGGGGTGGCTATCAGCTGTGGACCTGTTGGTACCAGAACATCCAGTCATGAACGGTTTAGTTGGTTTCAAAACCAACTACACCCCACTGAGGGAGGAAGGAACACATATTTCACCTTTCCTATATTTCCTTTATACCAAAACCCTAACATATAATAATCTTCACAGACCACATCATACCATAAGAATACATTGAGACTCTGAGTCAAAACCTTTATCAAAGAAATAATATCGTTCATTTAGCATTTATATCAAAATATCTTTTGAGTGTTTTATTTATTCATGGATGTCTGCTGCCAATACTGTAATACATGATTCTAGTTGTTGTTTTACTGTCTATTGTTAGAAACTGTACATTGCAAAATCAACTCTTAACACAGACCCCTTACTAAGATAAGCTGACAGTGTCAGTGGTTTGAAGCAGGTGGAGAGATGACTTGTTCTTTTGTATGTGTAGGGGCAGCAGTGTGGAATAGTGTTTAGGGCTCTGGACTCTTGACCGGAGGGTCGTGGGTTCAATCCAAGGTGGGGGACACTGCTGCTGTACCGTTGAGCAAGGTACTTTACCTAGATTGCTCCAGTAAAAACCCAACTGTATAAATGGGTAATTGTATGTAAAAATAATGTGTAAAAAAGAATGTAATTGTTTGTAAAAATAATGTGATATCTTTTAACAATTGTAAGTCGCCCTGGATAAGGGCGTCTGCTAAGAAATAAATAATAATAATAATAAATGTATGTGCAGGGAAGGTTGTGGTAGGCAGGGTTATTGTAGAGGAGAGAGGTGATCTGCAGCACTGTGTATGCTGGCTGCACAGAAGTACACAGCACTGTCTTCAGCTGTTAAACTGGAGATGGTCAAAAAGCCCTTCTCTGTTGCTTTTCCAGTCACTTTGAATCTTTCTTTAAACTTTTCCTCAGGGTTTACCGTTTCATAGCTAAGATATCCAATCAGTTCCAAAGCTCCTTTCCTTGTTTGCTGGTACCAGTACATGTATTGATTGCTGCTAGCATCATGAGAGCAGTTGAGTTCTGCAGAGCGTCCAGGACTCTCAAACAGTGAAGGAGGGGACTGGACAATGTTGATACCATCCAAGAAATCTGTGGACAGAGACAGGATAAAAAACAATTACACTTACAAATTATTAGAAAGACAGCAACAAATAAAACAACAAAATGTGATTTGTAAATAATTGTCATATAATAATATTTTAGAAAAAAAAAAATGTAGTAGTTTAGTGTCACTCTTATTTGTAGCTATTTGGCTTTAAATCCTGTGGTGGTTCTTACATGGGAGACACAGCAGCAATGCCGTGAACACAATAAAAACTCCAGCCATCTTCACGTGCCTGTGCTGGAGAGAGAGGAGCAGCACAGCAGGACTGCCCGGGGTTTCATTGCAAAGATACAGGAAGTGACATCACAGCAACAAGGTGAGGAAAATCTGTTATATGTCAAACAGTTGCTAGTGTGTCATCATCACTATTTGTTTTGTAATGTTGCCCCCTGCTGGTCAATTCCTCTTACTACAAATCAGTGTTCCACCAAGAGCCAAGACACAATAAAATACAGAAGCAGACCCTGTAAGAAATTCAATATTAAGAACATGTAGATGGTATGTAGTGTCTCTTTAAATGGACTTCACCACAGTCAAGGTGAAAATAAAGAAGCCTTGAACAACTAAACCATCTACAGATAAAAGATAAGGTTCTTGAAAGCTAGTTGTTATGCTAATAGAGGTAAACAAACACTGTCTTGTAAAGCCTTGGTTACAATCTCTATAAGGAATCTAAGTCCTAACTCACCATCATGCTATAGTACTGATGAACACCTTCTTCCAGCACAAACAGAGTGTATATTGCAGACCTACAGCAGCCTGCCCTGTAACACCTGTAAGTCGAGTGGATAAAGGCGTAGTGAACATTGTTATTTGTTTTGTAATGTTGCCCTCTGCTGGTCACTTCTTATTACAACATACCAGCAGTCCCTGAAGGGCTGAAAGGTTAGATTGGAAATCCAGGTGGTGAGATGATGCTTTCTCAAGTAAACACTGGAAAGGCTGTTGCTACAAAGGGTTATTGTAGAGGAGAGAGGTGCAGACATACGACAGCCTGATCAGAGACACTAAATACAAGCCCTCTGGGGCAACCAGCAGCAGCTATAGGGCTCGCAGGGAGTGACAAAGCCATGACGTGGTCTCATGAAAACTATAGTAAGGTTGTTTGGAGGCCGGCAAGGTTATTGTAGAGGAGAGAGGTGATCTGCAGCACTGTGTATGCTGGCTGCACAGAAGTACACAGCACTGTCTTCAGCTGTTGCACTGGAGATGGTTAAAGAACCTGCCCTTCTTGCATTTCCTGTTAAATTAAATCTTTTCTTAAACTTCTCTTCTGGGTTTACTATTTCATTGTTAAGATACCCAATGAGTTCCAAAGTTCCTTTCCTTGATTGTTGGTACCAGTACATGAAGTAATAGCTGCTGTCATCATGAGAACACTGGAGTTCAGCAGAGTGTCCAGGACTCTCAAACAGTGAAGAAGGGGACTGGACAATGTTGATACCATCTGAGAAATCTGTTTACAGAGACAGGATAAAAAAGTGAAATATGAATAATTACCAAGACAGCTAGAAAGAAAATAATAATATCTGAGTTGGAAAAATTAGTAATACTTATATAACAAGTTATCTGTCTTCTTTGTCTAAAAACATGTAACTGTTTGGTGTCAGTCTTGTAGCTATATGGCTTCATATCCTTTGGAGGTTCTTACCTGGGACCCACAGCAGCAATGCCGTGAACGCAATAAAAACTCCAGCCATCTTCACGTCCCTGTGCTGCAGAGAGAGGAGAAGCACAGCAGGCCTGCCCGGGGTTTCATTTCAAAGATACAGGAAGTGACATCACAGCAGAAGGAGAAGCTTTCTTTTATTTAGTGATGCAAAACCAGACTAATACAAATAGAAAAACAGATTCCCTTCAATTATATCTTTACCTATTTCTGTTACCACGTCGCCCCCTGCAGCTCACTTCCATTACTACAGCACTAGAGCTGGTAGAAGAGAAGGCAGAGTGCTTTTTGCCAGGTGCTGCAGTGGGATTGTATCACTGTGTTTGCTCGCTGAGCAGAAGTACAGGGCACTGTCACCCGGCTCCAGATTCTTAATCTTCAAAGATCCCTTGGTTACTGCAGATCTATTGACTTCATATCTATCTTTACTGAAGTCCTTTTCAAATTCTGGATCTTTATAAAACTCTGAGAATACAAGTAACTGAATCCCTTGTCCTCTCAGCTGACAGTACCAGTACATTTGGGTGTAGCTGCTGTCCCCATCGTGCTCACAGAACATCCCTGCAGAACCTCCTGCTCCCTGCAAGAGGACCTGGGGGGTTTGAGAGACTCCAATCCCCTGACTGGGGCCTGCAACATAAAATACATTGGAAATATGAGAGACAGTGCAAATCACCAGAACTGAAAAAGGGACAAAAAACACCCTTTAGAGTTACAAAAGGAAGAATAAACAACCTCACTGACGTGTTTATTTATACTTGTATACTTTAAGAGCATTTTATTTCTCATTTTCACTTCTCAATAAGAAAAGCTTTGATCACAGCTATTGATAAAGAGTTTATTTTCGGTAATTGAATTATCATACACATTATTTTTTTAATGACACAATGAAAATGTATGTGGTTTGTTCATGATAATTATTTAATAAAAGAAAATAGCAACACAAAAGTAAAACAAATACATTTTAAAACATTTTCTGTCAAACTGATAATCCTTTCACAAGTTTAATTCTGTGCTGCGTGTGCTCTTCAGCTGCTATTAATACAGGCAGCTTGTATGTCATGATATCATTCTAAAGCAGTCGTACTTGGCAGCCAGTGGTATAAAAAGAATAAAAGCAGCCTGGAGCTCATCTCTCCTGATAATGCCCTCCTGCAGTCCTTGCTGTGGAATTGTGAACACTCTGAGACACAGGGGCTGATCGTGTCAGGGTTTGCTGAAACGTTACAGGAAATGACACGACCACACAGCAAATAAATAGCAAATGAACCAGTCATGTGACGGACAGCCCACTTGCACAAAAGTGTGTGCTGCAGATGGCAGGTGTTCCCTATTCACTCCTGTGTGAGTTCTCTGTGATAGTGCTAGACAGTGAATTGTAGCAGGTGGTGAGATGACGTTTTCTCATGTAAGCGCAGGGAAGGTTGTGGGTAGGCAGGGTTATTGTAGAGGAGAGAGGTGATCTGCAGCACTGTGTATGCTGGCTGCACAGAAGTACACAGCACTGTCTTCAGCTGTTACACTGGAGATGGTTAAAGAACCTGCCTTACTCCCATCTCCAGTTAATTTGAATCTTTCCTGAAATTTCTCTTCTGGGTTTTTATCTTCATAGTTAAGAAACCCAATCAGTTCCAAAGCTCCTTTCCTTGTTTGCTGGTACCAGTACATGTATTGATAGTTGGTATCATCATGAGAACACTGGAGTTCAGCAGAGCGTCCAGGACTCTCAAACAGTGAAGGAGGGGACTGGCGAACGTTGATACCATCCGAGAAATCTGTGGACAGAGACAGGATAAATAGTATTGCAATTACAACCAATTATAAACTCATCTAGATAAAAAACACTACAATCTAATTAGGAAACAAACACTAATCCTGATATCAGAATGCATCAGTCTTTTTTGTTTATTCATATTGCACAGAATTAAAAACATGTAAATGTTTTTTGGCTTCAAATTATTTGGTGGTTCTTACCTGGGAGACACAGCAGCAATGCCGTGAACACAATAAAAACTCCAGCCATCTTCACGTGCCTGTGCTGGAGAGAGAGGAGCAGCACAGCAGGCCTGCCCGGGGTTTCATTGCAAAGAAACAGGAAGTGACATCACAGCAACAAGGTGAAACAAATGAATGATGAGTTAAAATATCCCTTGGGGGTCTCTGCATAATAATAATAATAATAATAATAATAATAATAATAATAATAATAATAATAATAATAATAATTAGTAATGAGATAAAAGACATGCATTCAAAACTAAAGTCATACTAATGTTTGAATGTTGATTCACTTTCAATTAGCTACAAAGAACACAATAGAGCAACCCCCTGAGACTGGAGGAGCGTGGGAGCGCACTCCAGCACCAGAGAGAACATTGTGCAGTTTTCTGATTCTATTAAATCTATATGGGCTTAGAGGAAAGAAAACAATGAAAGCTTGAGATTACAGAGGAGGGCTGGCAGCTGATATGGAAGAATACTCGTAGTGACTCTGATGAAGTGGCATTACAATGAACACAGTCCAAGACATTCAATGCAGTGTTCTGGACGCCAGTACAGTTACATGAGATCATGCATATGAAATGCTGGACATCATGTTGACACCACACTTTGGGTCTGGATAAGACTTCATTAGAAATAATAGACTTTTACAATGTACAAGGACTGTAACTACATGTATTGTGTAAGCAGCTGTACAGTAATCATCAGTGTTAAATAAACCTGAATAACACAAATAGAAAAACAGATTCCCTTGAATAGCTATTTCTGTTACCATGTCGCCCCCTGCAGCTCACTTCCATTACTACAGCACTCTAGCTGGTAGAAGAGAAGGCAGAGTGCTTTTTGCCAGGTGCTGCAGTGGGATTGTATCACTGTGTTTGCTTGCTGAACAGAAGTACAGGGCACTGTCACCCGGCTCCAGTTTCTTAATCTTTAATGAACCCTTGTCTACTGCAGATCTGTTGACTTCATATCTATCTTCATTGAAGTCCTTTTCAAATTGTGGTGCACTACCAGACAGTGAGAATACCAGTAACTGAATCCCTTGTCCTCTCAGCTGACGGTACCAGTACATTTGTCTGTAGTCAATGCCACCGTCGTGCTGACAGAACATCCCAGCAGAACCTCCTGCTCCCTGCAAGAGGACCTGGGGGTTTTGAGAAACTCCAATCCCCTGACTGGGGCCTGCAACATAAAATACATTGGAAATATGTGAGATAAATATCAGTGGAAATTATTGGTATTTAAAAAGGAAAATAAGTCTCCCTTTCAAGATACCAAATTAACAATAAAGAAGAAAAATAGAATCTTAAAAGCCTTGAAAACCTATTGATTTCATTTGTAGTTTTGTAAATATAGTCACAGTTCATGGTTAATAATAGCTTTAAATATCAACCCTTTTATAAATATTACTTGTCAGCATGTTTGTGTAATTGTCTTGTCTCTGCTGCTGTAGAAGAAAGAAAGAAATAAAGAAAGAGACTTCATGTAGTTGTTAACTATTCTGCAAAAATGACATCACAGGGCATATTCCAAATATCAGCCTATTTCTTTCTTTCTTTCCTTCTGTGCTGCGTGTGCTCTTCAGCTGCTATTAATACAGGCAGCTTGGATGTCATGATATCATTCTAAAGCAGTCGTACTTGGCAGCCAGTGGTATAAAAAGAATAAAAGCAGCCTGGAGCTCATCTCTCCTGATAATGCCCTCCTGCAGTCCTTGCTGGGGAATTGTGAACACTCTGAGACACAGGGGCTGATCGTGTCAGGGTTTGCTGAAACGTTCCAGGAAATGACACGACCACACAGCAAATAAATACCAAATGAACCAGTCATGTGAAGGACAGCCCACTTACACAAAGTGTGTGCTGCAGATGCCTCTTAGCTAGCTCAACACCCTGTCTTCCACAGATAAAGCTTTAAATCTGCAGGCCATCGTTGTTTGTTTTGGTGTTGATTGTGTTTTGTTGTCTTCGTGTACTGGTGGTAGAGTTTGTTTTTATAAATTGAGGTTAGCAGTTTTATCATCAACCTTATTATACACAGGGAATCTTACTAAACACAGGTCTCATGCCACTACCTCATCTTATAAGAATACTGTAAAATACCAAAGTGTAGAGAAACATTCAGTAATTTACACAGCCCAAATGTGATTGATGTAGGCAGTATGAGGAGGACTCTGTTAGAGAGAAATACATTAGTGGAAGATTCTTGGGCTCCTGTTTTGAAACAAGAGCAAAAACCCATTCCTTCAGAGAGGGATGCAATCATGCAAACAGTATAAAACCATCAAAAAACTATAGAGAACCATAATTGAACTGCTCCTTCCTGTAGCTCAGCTGTGTCCTGCTAGTCTCATACTGTTTATTCCTTTTAGAAATGTGTCTTTGTATTTGTCCCTGCTTCACAAAGTCATCCCTTACTGCTCCCTGCTGCACACCTTTTTGATACATCACTAGAACTGGTAGAATCATTTTCAATGTTTTAATACAATCTGATTTATTTGTGATGGTGTACATCAGGCAATAGTTCCTATACCTGATTAGAAACCAGACCTTCTTGGCTTACCTGTTTGTTTACATTCCCTAAAGGCAATGTCAGCTGCAGGCACAAACATTGCCTCCCTCCTTGAAACTCTCTTGTCTCTGTCAATCTGTCTACCATCTGCAGCAGAAGGAGGTTATTACCGTCTTGCAGAAGGGCTGCTGTGCCTCAAGATAGCAAAACAAAAATGAAGTCAAAAAGAAATAATATCTCCTTTCCCTCTGCATGACACGTGTGATGCTTATAATACTTCCACACACTGACCACTAAACTGAAACGTGGTTAAACATTTCAAACCGCACTGCATCTTCAAGGGCATCTTGTGGGAACATGTCTTTGTGTAGTTTGATTTGTGTCCAAGCAGGAGCTCATTAGAAAAGTAAAGCAGATGGGAGATGCAGCTTTAGCATGAATGCACATGAATGACACTTTACATTGCAGTGTCAGTATCTCTGTGATAAGCTGACACAGCGCCAGACTGTTAAGGCTGGTTTGAAGCAGGTGGTGAGAGAAGCTTTGGGAAGGTTGTGGGTAGGCAGTGTTATTGTAGAGGAGAGAGGTGATCTGCAGCACTGTGTATGCTGGCTGCACAGAAGTACACAGCGCTGTCTACAGCTGTTAAATTGGAGATGGTTAAAAAGCCCTTCTCTGTTGCTTTTCCAGTCATTTTGAATCTTGCTTTAAACTTTTCTTCAGGGTATATTTCACCATACTGATACGCAATAAGTTCCAAAGCTCCTTTCCTTGTTTGCTGGTACCAGTACATCTTGTCATAGTTGCTATCATCATGAGAGCAGTTGAGTTCAGCAGAGCGTCCAGGACTCTCAAACAGTGAAGGAGGGGACTGGTCAATCTTGATACCATTTAAATCTGTGGAAGAGACAGGATCAAATAGGATTGCAATTACAAATAAATAGAAAGACAGCCAGAAATAAAACAACAAAATCTGATTTGAAACAAAAAAAATAATCCTGATATCAGTAACTATGTAATAGCTATTTGGCTTCACATCCTTTGGAGGTTCTTACCTGGGAGACACAGCAGCAATGCCGTGAACACAATAAAAACTCCAGCCATCTTCACGTGCCTGTGCTGGAGAGAGAGGAGCAGCACAGCAGGCCTGCCTGGGGTTTCATTGCAAAGGTACAGGAAGTGACATCACAGCAACAAGGTGAAGCAAGTGATCAATACAATTTTTTTAGTGCTCCAAAAAGGAATGGGCAACTCTTTGCGTTTAATATTCATGAGAATAGATTATTTTTTAATTTAATCACTTTGTCGTGTACTATTGTTATTATTAGTAATATTATACAGTATATGAATCAGCTCTAGTTCCAGCCTCTAGTTAATTGTAGGCAATACAAAAGAGGTCATTAATACTCAATGTTGGTTAAAAAGTCATCAATCCTTGCTGTGTCATCACATGTTAATTGCGACTTTCCAAAGCATGTTCCTCCAATTCCCAGTGTGTCTTTTAAACCTAGGGTAAGGGTCCCCTTTGAAATCCCCACACTAAAGCTGTGTGGTCCAGTGGTTAAAGAAAAGGTCCTCGGTTCAAATCCCACCTCAGCCACTGACTCACTGTGTGACCCTGAGCAAGTCACTTAACCTTCATGTGCTCTGTCTTTCGGGTGAGATGTAATTGTAAGTGACTCTGCAGCTGATGCATAGTTCACACACCCTAGTCTTTGTAAGTTGCCTTGGATAAAGGCGTCTGCTAAATAAACAAATAATAATAATAAAGCCAGAAAATCATTCATCACTGAACAAGAGAAACACCCTTGTGACAAAGAACAATGCCTTTGATATAAGCCTTGTGAAGACATCCTGGGATCTGAAACAGGGAGGAAAGGAGCGAGCCTCAAATATCCATGTCCTCTTTATGTTGCACTGTGTTCCAAACAATACAATCCTGTTTCTTTAACAAATATTATACAAATAACAAAGGAGGAAGCTGAGATTACTCTACGTTATAATTTGTATCTCTGGATTCTGCTGCCTTGAGCTTCATTCTAATGATTTATAATGTCACTAGAACCTTAAAGTATTTAAATACATGGTAATTCACCTGTTCAGGTATTGATACATTGCTTAGTGGTTAATCAATAAAGAATTAAATTACACTGAACAGTATTATTGAAGTTGTTTTTGCTGGCTTTTAAAAATCAATCTTAAGAACTAGCATTTACAAGGACAGTGGAAAATAAAAACAGTCTTTAATTAGGAGTAATAGACTTTTACAATGTACAAGGACTGTAACTACATGTATTGTGTACGCAGCTGTTATCTGTGTTAAATAAACCTACAAATACAAATACAAATAGAAAAACAGATTCCCTTCAATTATATCTTTTACCTATTTCTGTTACCATGTCGCCCCCTGCAGCTCACTTCCATTACTACAGCACTAGAGCTGGTAGAAGAGAAGGCAGAGTGCTTTTTGCCAGGTGCTGCAGTGGGATTGTATCACTGTGTTTGCTCGCTGAGCAGAAGTACAGGGCACTGTCACCCGGCTCCAGGTTCTTAATCTTTAAAGATCCCTTGGTTACTGCAGATCTGTTGACTTCATATCTCTCTTCATTGAAGTCCTTTTCAAATTGTGTGTCACTACCAAACGCAGAGAATACTTGTAACTGAATCCCTTGTCCTCTCAGCTGACGGTACCAGTACATTTGTTTGTAGTCGAAGCCACCATCGTGCTCACAGAACATCCCTGCAGAACCTCCTGCTCCCTGCAAGAGTACCTGGGGGGTTTGAGAGACACCAATCCCCTGACTGGGGCCTGCAACATTAAAATAAAAAAGAAAGTGGAAATATGTGTGATAAATATCAGTGGAAATTATTTAAAAAGTATTTAAAATAAAAAGTATTTAAAAAGGAAAATAAGTCTCCCTTTCATGATTCCAAATTAATAATAAACATGAAAAATAGAATCTTAAAAGCCTTGAAAACCTAATGATTTCATTTGTAGTTTTGTAAATATAGTCACAGTTCATGGTTAATAATATCAACTTTGCTTTAAATATCAACACTTTTATAAATTTTACTTGTCAATATGTTTGTGTAATTGTCTTGTCTCTGCTGCTGTAGAAGAAAGAAAGAAAGAAACTTCATGTAGTTGTTAACTATTCAGCAAAATGACAACACAGAACATATTCCAAATATTAGCCTCTTTCTTTCTTTCTTTCCTTCTGTGCTGCGTGTGCTCTTCAGCTGCTATTAATACAGGCAGCTTGGATGTCATGATATCATTCTAAAGCAGTCGTACTTGGCAGCCAGTGGTATAAAAAGAATAAAAGCAGCCTGGAGCTCATCTCTCCTGATAATGCCCTCCTGCAGTCCTTGCTGTGGAATTTTGAACACTCTGAGACACAGGGGCTGATTGTGTCAGGGTTTGCTGAAACGTTACAGGAAATGACAGGACCACAGATCAACCAAAGGGACTGAGAGGAAGAGTGAGGCGATTAGTTTAAACTGTAAAGCAGATCTTCAGCAAAGGAGTGTGTCAGTAAACACAGGGGCTGGAGTTTCTGATCAAATTGGCTGTATAGAAGCTGTGAAAGGCATAGTTATAAGAAATCTGGATAGAAAATGTTACCTTGGTCGAGCAGTTTCGATTTTATAAGGCTCTTTCTACACCAGGTTTAACAGGTCCTATGAAATACTTTAAGTGCTTAGTTTGGGGAAATCGTCAGAGAAGGATTGCGTTAAATAAAACAGAGGGGCTGGAATTTGTGATAAGAGTTAGCAGCACTAGGAAAGTAAAATGCTTTGTGACTTTCCCCCATCATGTAAATCACAGGTTCAGATTTGGGGTTTTTCTCGATAAAGAATTCTACTCCCTATTTACGTTGTTACAGTGCTGTCTAGGGATACAGGAGGATTGTCAGTGATTATCAGTGTGCATGCTGTTACAGTGCTGTCTAGGGATACAGGACGATTGTCAGTGATTATCAGTGTGCATGTTGTTACAGTGCAGTCGAGGGATACAGGAGGATTGTCAGTGATTATCAGTGTGCATGTTGTTACAGTGCAGTCGAGGGATACAGGAGGATTGTCAGTGATTATCAGTGTGCATATTGTTACAGTGCTGTCGAGGGATACAGGAGGATTGTCAGTGACTATCAGTGTTGTTACAGTGCTGTCGAGGGATACAGGAGGATTGTCAGTGATTATCAGTGTGCATGCTGTTACAGTGCTGTCTAGGGATACAGGACGATTGTCAGTGATTATCAGTGTGCATGTTGTTACAGTGCAGTCGAGGGATACAGGAGGATTGTCAGTGATTATCAGTGTGCATGTTGTTACAGTGCAGTCGAGGGATACAGGAGGATTGTCAGTGATTATCAGTGTGCATATTGTTACAGTGCTGTCGAGGGATACAGGAGGATTGTCAGTGATTATCAGTGTGCATGCTGTTACAGTGCTGTCGAGGGATACAGGAGGATTGTCAGTGATTACCAGTGTGCATGTTGTTACAGTGCTGTCGAGGGATACAGGAGGATTGTCAGTGATTATCAGTGTTGTTACACTGCAGTCGAGGGATACAGGAGGATTGTCAGTGATTATCAGTGTGCATGCTGTTACACTGCAGTCGAGGGATACAGGAGGATTGTCAGTGATTATCAGTGTGCATGCTGTTACACTGCAGTCGAGGGATACAGGAGGATTGTCAGTGATTATCAGTGTTGTTACAGTGCTGTCGAGGGATACAGGAGGATTGTCAGTGATTACCAGTGTGCATGTTGTTACAGTGCTGTCGAGGGATACAGGAGGATTGTCAGTGATTATCAGTGTGCATGCTGTTACACTGCAGTCGAGGGATACAGGAGGATTGTCAGTGATTATCAGTGTTGTTACAGTGCTGTCGAGGGATACAGGAGGATTGTCAGTGATTACCAGTGTGCATGTTGTTACAGTGCTGTCGAGGGATACAGGAGGATTGTCAGTGATTATCAGTGTGCATGCTGTTACACTGCAGTCGAGGGATACAGGAGGATTGTCAGTGATTATCAGTGTGCATGTTGTTACAGTGCTGTCGAGGGATACAGGAGGATTGTCAGTGATTATCAGTGTGCATATTGTTACAGTGCTGTCGAGGGATACAGGAGGATTGTCAGTGATTATCAGTGTTGTTACAGTGCTGTCGAGGGATACAGGAGGATTGTCAGTGATTACCAGTGTGCATGTTGTCACAGTGCTGTCGAGGGATACAGGAGGATTGTCAGTGATTATCAGTGTGCATGCTGTTACACTGCAGTCGAGGGATACAGGAGGATTGTCAGTGATTATCAGTGTTGTTACAGTGCTGTCGAGGGATACAGGAGGATTGTCAGTGATTACCAGTGTGCATGTTGTTACAGTGCTGTCGAGGGATACAGGAGGATTGTCAGTGATTATCAGTGTGCATGCTGTTACACTGCAGTCGAGGGATACAGGAGGATTGTCAGTGATTATCAGTGTGCATGTTGTTACAGTGCTGTCGAGGGATACAGGAGGATTGTCAGTGATTATCAGTGTGCATATTGTTACAGTGCTGTCGAGGGATACAGGAGGATTGTCAGTGATTATCAGTGTGCATGTTGTTACAGTGCTGTCGAGGGATACAGGAGGATTGTCAGTGATTATCAGTGTGCATGCTGTTACAGTGCTGTCGAGGGATACAGGAGGATTGTCAGTGATTATCAGTGTGCATGTTGTTACAGTGCTGTCGAGGGATACAGGAGGATTGTCAGTGATTATCAGTGTGCATGCTGTTACAGTGCTGTCGAGGGATACAGGAGGATTGTCAGTGATTATCAGTGTGCATGCTGTTACACTGCAGTCGAGGGATACAGGAGGATTGTCAGTGATTATCAGTGTTGTTACAGTACTGTCGAGGGATACAGGAGGATTGTCAGTGATTATCAGTGTGCATGTTGTTACAGTGCTGTCGAGGGATACAGGAGGATTGTCAGTGATTATCAGTGTGCATGTTGTTACAGTGCTGTCGAGGGATACAGGAGGATTGTCAGTGATTATCAGTATGCATGTTGTTACTGTGCTGTCGAGGGATACAGGAGGATTGTCAGTGATTATCAGTGTACATGCTGTTACAGTGCTGTCGAGTGATACAGGAGGATTGTCAGTGATTATCAGTGTGCATGCTGTTACACTGCAGTCGAGGGATACAGGAGCATTGTCAGTGATTATCAGTGTGCATGTTGTTACTGTGCTGTCGAGGTATACAGGAGGATTGTCAGTGATTATCAGTGTGCATGTTGTTACAGTGCTGTCGAGGGATACAGGAGGATTGTCAGTGATTATCAGTGTGCATGTTGTTACAGTGCTGCCGAGGGATACAGGAGGATTGTCAGTGATTACACCGTGTAACAATTTTTTTTTTTTGTTCCTGGGTAGTAAGTGTTATTTCCTAATTGTTTATGCCTCAAAAGTATAGAAAATTGCTATTATTCCCCACAAACTTTGCTTTTGTGACCAGGACAGTGATATTTTGAAATTTACCTATTTTCCAGAACATTCCAGATAGATTCAGTGCTGAGTAAACTTGGAGTAACTTCTAGAACTTTCTAGAACTTTCCAGTAATATAAATAGTAGTATAAATACAGGGGCCTTAAGCCCACCAGTTCAGTTTAGTTCCAGCTGCCTAAGTGGATACATATCTGCATTTTTCTGAGATGGCATCAAGGTCATAGGTCATAGGCATTCCTGATGGGTCTCCAAGGCGGTTTTACCAAGTTTCCCTGCTATCTTTGCCTTTGGGACAGCACGGACACCAAGGTGCACTGCCACAGGTGGGACTGGCCACAGTGGACTGAGTTCTCTGTGGGGAGGAACAACGTCAAGTGGGAGCCACTGGTGGACCCCCGGAAGGTGCTGATGCCACCACTGCATATCAAATTGGGCCTTATGAAACAATTTGTCAGAGCTCTAGATAAGGAGTCGGCAGCCTTCAAGTACCTTCAAGACTTCTTCCCTAAGCTGTCTGAGGCAAAGGTCAAAACCAGTGTCTTCGTCGGACCACAGATAAAGAAGATCCTGGAGTGCAATGAATTCCCCAAGAAGCTCACTAGTAAGGAGAAAGCGGCTTGGAACAGCTTTGTCGCAGTGGTTCGGGGCTTCCTGGGCAATCACAAGGCCAAAAACTATGTGGAGCTGGTTGAGACTCTGGTGAAGAACTACGGCACAATGGGCTGTAGGATGTCCCTCAACGTCCATATCCTTGATGCGCATCTTGATAAATTCAAGGAGAACATGGGAGTGTACTCGGAAGAGCAAGGCGAGCGCTTCCACCAGGATATACTGGACTTTGAATGCCGCTACCAAGGACAGTATAACTAGAACAGGATGGGAGACTACATTTGGGGTCTGATTCGTGAAAGTGATTTACAGTATAATCGTAAATCTCGAAAAACTACTCACTTCTAAATCTTTTGTAGTCATTTTTGTATTACTTTAGTATAAATACATGTTAATTTGGATTCATATGTTGTTTTTTTCTGACTTTATGTGAACGAAAAGACACAAATTTGCCCGTTTTCTCATTGGAAATAGGTACATTTCAAAATATCACTGTCCTGGTCACAAAAGCAAAGTTTGTGGGGAATAATAGCCATTTTCTATACTTTTCAGGCATAAGCAATTAGGAAATAACAATTACTACCCAGGAACAAAAATTGTGTTACATAGTGTTATCAGTGTGCATGTTGTTACAGTGCTGTCGAGGTATACAGGAGGATTGTCAGTGATTATCAGTGTGCATGTTGTTACAGTGCTGTCGAGGGATACAGGAGCATTGTCAGTGATTATCAGTGTGCATGTTGTTACAGTGCTGTCGAGGGATACAGGAGGATTGTCAGTGATTATCAGTGTGCATGTTGTTACAGTGCTGTCGAGGGATACAGGAGGATTGTCAGTGATTATCAGTGTGCATGTTGTTACAGTGCTGTCGAGGGATACAGGAGGATTGTCAGTGATTATCAGTGTGCATGTTGTTACAGTGCTGTCGAGGGATACAGGAGGATTGTCAGTGATTATCAGTGTGCATGTTGTTACAGTGCTGTCGAGGGATACAGGAGGATTGTCAGTGATTATCAGTGTGCATGTTGTTACAGTGCTGTCGAGGGATACAGGAGGATTGTCAGTGATTATCAGTGTGCATGTTGTTACAGTGCTGTCGAGGGATACAGGAGGATTGTCAGTAATTATCTCCTCCGTTTCCTGCAGGGGAGCAGGGGTGCAGATCTGCTCTGGAGTCTGTTCTCCAGCCCATTGAAGCTGATTCTTGTGAATATTTATTTTGTGTGCAGACTTGGGCACAGAAGCACTGTCAGCTGTGCCTGCAATCAGCCCTCTCAGATCTACTGTGTTACCCACCCTGAGTGAAATGGATTTGTAGCAGGGAGTTGCAGCTTTTTTACACTATTTATGAAGCTGCAAATAATTTGAAGCAGGTGGCAGGATGTAAGGCTGTGGGTAGGAAGGGTTATTGTAGAGGAGAGAGGTGCTCTGCATCACTGTGTATGCTGGCTGCACAGAAGTACACAGCGCTATCTTCAGCTCTTAATCTAGAGATGGTTAGAGTTCCTGTCTCTTTTGCATGTCCAGTTAAATTGAATCTTTCCTTGAATTTCTCCTCAGGGTATATAGCTTTATTGTGGAGATACCCAATCAGTTCCAAAGCTCCTTTACTTGTTTGCTGGTACCAGTACATGATGTTATAGCTATTATCCCCGTGATAGCACTGGAGTTCAGCAGAGTGCTCAGGACTCTCAAACAGTGAAGGAGGGGACTGGTCAATCTTGATACCATTTAAATCTGTTGACAGAGACAGGATCAAAAAGGATTGCAATTACAAATAATTAGAAAGACAGCCAGAAATAAAACAACATAATCTGATTTGAAAAAAATAACTGATCTTAATATCAATTTTTATGTAATAGTTTAGTGTCAGTCTTGTAGCTATTTGGCTTCATATCCTTTGGAGGTTCTTACCTGGGAGACACAGCAGCAATGCCGTGAACACAATAAAAACTCCAGCCATCTTCACGTGCCTGTGCTGGAGAGAGAGGAGCAGCACAGCAGGCCTGCCCGGGGTTTCATTGCAAAGATACAGGAAGTGACATCACAGCAGAAGGTGATGCAAATGAATTACTGTATATCTCAACACGCTGCCAAGATGTTGTATCTATTTGTTTTATAATGTTGCCCTCTGCTGGTCACTTCTTATTACAACATACCAGCAGCCCTCAAGGGCCTAAGGGTTAGATTGAAAAAGCCAGGTGGTGAGATGAAATTTTCTCAAGTAAACACTGGGAAGGCTGTGGGTAGGCAGGGTTATTGTAGAGGAGACAGGTGATCTGCAGCACTGTGCTTTGCTGGCTGCACAGTAGTAAATGGCGCTGTCTTCTTTTGTTAAATTAGAGATGGTTAAAGTGCCTCTCTCAGTTGCTTGTTTGGTGAAAGTGAATCGTGATTTAAAATCATCTTCATAGGTTGCTGCTTGTGTCATGTAAGCAGATCCGATCAGTTTGAAAGCTCCTTCTCCTCTTGATTGCTGATACCAGTACATGTAATAATAGCTGCTATCATCATGATGGCACTCAAGCACTGCAGACTGCCCAGGTCTTTCACCCACTGGAGGGGACTGCTCAATACTGATGCCCTCCGAGGGATCTGTACAGAAAGAAAGGGAAGATTACATTCAAATAAATGAACAGAAATAACAGAGACCAACAAACTAGAACTAGAAAAGTGGAATGAGTTTCAAACTGGATTCACTGAATCAAAACAGACTTTACAAAATATTTAAACAACTCGGGACTGAAAGCTTTGAACGGGGCTCAATATATCAATTGCATCTATTCAGTGTGTTTCTTCTTTAACAATCTTTCTTTCAGTGTAATACAGGGGATCTTACCTGGGAGACAGAGCAGGAATGCAGTTAAGACAACGAATACTCCAGCCATCGTGTAGAGAGAATACAAACCAGCATGATACTCACAGCACTACATGGGAGTGGAGTTACACAGGAAATGACAACAGCAGGCAGTGCAAAAGGGGAGGTTGTTATTCTATTGTATGACAAGTGGAACCCATTGCTCCCATTGATGTGCACTGGGGTTCCACACAGATGCTACAATAATCTATGTGGTTGTTGACGCTTTAAATGGTAAGGATACCCTGTCATAAACTGCTGCATCTGCTATCACTGTGGAAATGTGAATGAGCGTGTTTACCCTTAAGTGACATCATTATAAATATTGAAGGGAGCAGGTCAGTTGTTACTGTGGATTGCAAGATGGCAGAAAGTAAAGCAGCTGTTTTAGAATACCCTTGCTGTAAAAACTATGCTAAAGTTAAACACGAAGAACAAGTGAGCTGCTTAAATGTCTAACTGAATTAGTACCCGTCCTTATTTTGATCCCAGTTATGTCCAAAGACAACGCGTCTGTCCTCCACATTAATAAACATAGTTGGTGAACTGGATGTCATGAGCCAGCTCAATCGCCCAACACAGCGCAACAACATATATACCAACAAGTTATTGATGCCCTGTCAGAACTGATCAAATAAAATTACAAATGAACGTATTGATTGTGTTTGAATGTTTGCATCATTAATGTTTAACACAACAGTAAATCCAACACAACTTAAAAGAAAGGAGAGAATCTCTGACAGCACGAGCCTCCTCAGATCTCTGCAGTGCAATTGAAACTGCCGGCTGAGGTAACCTTCACAGTTGCCAAGTCTGCTTATAATAAGCGGGATTGGGCTTGTTTTTTTGAGAATCGCGGTTTGGAATTTGCATAAACACCCATACTCTAACATGGGTTGTGCTTGTTTTGAAAGGCAGTGCTGCTTCTTTTTCTTGTGAGACGGCAGCACTGGTAACCTTCCCTGTCTGTCTCACAGGCAGCCACTGATTCCTGAACACCTCATTTTTTTGTTGACAGGAGTTTGTGCAGGATACAGCAGGCAGTGGCAATTTGGGGAACGAACTCATGCTGCACTTCTGTCCATTTCATCTGTATCTGCCAGCTCTCTTTCAAGTGCCCACTACCCGTATTTGCCCATGCGTGGTGTTGAATGTTTCCTCAGCAGCTGTCACTTGTCTGGACAGGTAGGGATTTTAAGCCAGGGTAGTATACACAGCATCACCTGATCCCATATATGCTGTATTGCCTGAATGAAAGGGAAATATATATAACGTCTTCGCCGGTTTTCAGCCATGGTGATCTGCAGTGCCTGTTGGTCAGTTTCATTTTATACCTCCGAGTTCATTTTTAATTAATGAGTCGTAAGATGAAGTAGTTAAAACAGTATTCACTACTAACGACATAACACCCAATAATGACATTTGAAAAACAATTTGGGTAAGAGCAGTAAAACACATTATTAACCAACCAGGCACGAGGTGTTTTGCTTTATTACAGCAGCTTAGATTCACTCGTGTACCAGTTCTCTGCTCATGGAAACCACATTTTCACAAAATATCACTAGTAATCTTCAAAAACAGCACAAGTACTTTACGCATAGCTAATTTACATATCAACCCCCACCCTTCCCATTCATTTGCATGACGTCGGGTGAAAAGCCCGGTTTAGTCGAGTAAAATAAACTGAGCAAATGGAAACCCAAAGAAGCATTTTACACGAGACATTTTTCTCAAGCAAATGTCTCGAGCTAAAAAAGAACACACATGGAAACTCCACCAATGTCTCTCATCCCCATGTTAAGAAGGACAGGGGTGGACTGTGTCCAGGCGCTGATTGGTTAATTGATTATCATGCTTGCAATGTTCTGGAGGGATAATGAACATTCCTCAGTGATTATCACATCTGTTTCATGTGAGTATCGCTGCAGTCACCATGATGGCAGACTGTCCTTGTGTTTTACTCAGTGAAGGAGGGGCTGGTCAGCACTGATACTGGGTCTGTGTACATAGGCAGTGTGACAGGGTCTTACGTCACTTGTGTGGATAGCCACTGTGTTTAGCAAAACAGAGAGACAACTGGGGGTGGATTTGAAACGCCGGCACAGGCGCGCAGGTTTTATTCACAAACAAACAGAAAACGAAAGTAAAATAAAGGTGGTCATGTGATGTTACCAGCGATGGTAACGCATAGAGGACTAGTACATCAAGCTGTACAAAAAGTGCAAAATAAAACATAATACCACAAACTATAAATCAAAGGTGCCGTGAAAACGGCAGGCCTTGCAGCAGCCCTGAGCCATCTCCCGTGGATGTTTTTAACCTGACGGACACTCGATCAAGACCCGCCCACCTGCTGATTGAGGTCCAGCCCAGCCAATCACCCGCTGCCCTTCCCCTCAACCAAGCCTAGCAGGCAGCAAGTCTCAATCGAGCATCCGTCTGTAAACAATAATTCAATTAAACAAATCAGCTCCCAAAATGACACAAAATAAACCCATTCCCCAAATTATATCAACACTAAACACACACATGCAGGGCAATCGCCCTGCTACAGGCAGTAATGAAAAAGAAACAGCAAATATGAAGAAAAAAAATCATGAAATACAATAAGAATCATTCTGTAGGTGTGTTTTGTGTCACTCTTTGTATGATTTAGAGATTTGTACATGGGAGACACAGCAGAAAAGCAGGGAATGCAACTGAAACTCCAGCCGTGTTGATGTCTCGGGGCTGAAGAGAGAGGAGCAGCACAGCAGCACTGCCCTGCATTGAATCTCATGAATATCACAAGACAGGAAATGACAGCACACCAGGTGCTGGTGCCAATAAACCACGTTGAAAAAGCCAGGTGTTGAGATGAAGTGTTCTCATGCAAGGTGTAGCTAGGAAAAGTTATTGTAGAGGAGAGAGGAGATCTGCAGCACTGTGTATGCTGGCTGCACAGAAGTACACAGCACTGTCTTCAGCTGTTACACTGGAGATGGTTAAAAAGCCCTTCTCTGTCGCTTTTCCAGTCATTTTGAATCTTTCTTTAAATTTTTCTTCAGGGTATATTTCACCATACTGATACCCAATCAGTTCCAAAGCTCCTTTCCTTGTTTGCTGGTACCAGTACATGACATTATAGCTGCTATCACCGTGATAGCACTGGAGTTCAACAGAGCGCTCAGGACTCTCAAACAGTGAAGGAGGGGACTGGATAATCTTGATACCAGCTGAGAAATCTGTGGACAGGGAAAGGATAAAAATGATTGCAATTAAAAAATAATGAGAAAGACTGCCAGAAATCAATAATATGTTTCCCCCCCAAAAATACAGTATTTTAGTGTCATTGCTGTTACTATCTGGTCTGCTATTTGGAGGTTCTTACCTGGGAGACACAGCAGCAATGCCGTGAACACAATAAAAACTCCAGCCATCTTCACGTGCCTGTGCTGGAGAGAGAGGAGCAGCACAGCAGGCCTGCCCGGGGTTTCATTGCAAATATACAGGAAGTGACATCAATTAGCTACTAGTTTTCAATTAGCTACAAAGAACACAATAGATCAACCCCCTGAGACTGGAGGAGCGTGGGAGCGCACTCCAGCACCAGAGAGAACATTGTGCAGTTTTCTGATTCTATTAAATCTATATGGGCTTAGAGGAAAGAAAACAATGAAAGGTTGAGATTACAGAGGAGGGTTTGCAGCTGATATGGAAGAATACTCGTAGTGACTCTGGTGAAGTGGCATTACAATGAACACAGTCCAAGACGTTCAATGCAGTGTTCTGGATGCCAGTACAATTACATGAGATCATGCATATGAAATGCTGGACATCATGTTGACACCACACTTTGGGTCTGGATAAGACTTCATTAGAAATAATCGACTTTTACAATGTACAAGGACTGTAACTATATGTATTCTGTAAGCAGCTGTACAGTAATCATCAGTGTTAAATAAACCTGAATAATACAAATAGAAAAACAGATTCCCTTCAATTATATATTTTACCTATTTCTGTTACCACATTGCCCCCTGCAGCTCACTTCCATTACTACAGCACTAGAGCTGGTAGAAGAGAAGGCAGAGTGCTTTTTGCCAGGTGCTGCAGTGGGATTGTATCACTGTGTTTGCTCGCTGAGCAGAAGTACAGGGCACTGTCACCCGGCTCCAGATTCTTAATCTTTAAAGATCCCTTGTTTGCTGTAAGTCTGTTGACTTCATATCTCTCTTCATTGAAGTCCTTTTCAAATTGTGGGGCACTACCAAACACAGAGAATACCAGTAACTGAATCCCTTGTCCTCTCAGCTGACGGTACCAGTACATTTGGTTGTAGTCAATGCCACCATCGTGCTCACAGAACATCCCGGCAGAACCTCCTGCTCCCTGCAAGAGGACCTGGGGGGTTTGAGAGACTCCAATCCCCTGACTGGGGCCTGCAAAATAAAAATAATAAAAAGTGGAAATATGTGAGATAAATATAGAACCTAAAACGCCTTGAAAACCTACTGATTTAATTTGTATTTTTGTAAATATAGTCACATTTCATGGTTAATAATAGCTTTAAATATCAACCCTTTTATAAATATCACACGTCAGTGTAATTCTATTGTCTCTGCTGTTGTTGAAGAAAGAAAGAAAGAAAGAAAGAAAGAAAGAAAGAAAGAGACTTCATGTAGTTGTTAACTATTCAGCAAAAATGACAACACAGAACATATTCCCTATATCAGACTCTTTCTTTCTTTCTTTCCTTCTGTGCTGCGTGTGCTCTTCAGCTGCTATTAATACAGGCAGCTTGGATGTCATGATATCATTCTAAAGCAGTCGTACTTGGCAGCCAGTGGTATAAAAAGAATAAAAGCAGCCTGGAGCTCATCTCTCCTGATAATGCCCTCCTGCAGTCCTTGCTGTGGAATTGTGAACACTCTGAGACACAGGGGCTGATTGTGTCAGGGTTTGCTGAAACGTTACAGGAAATGACACGACCACACAGCAAATAAATAGCAAATGAACCAGTCATGTGAAGGATGGCCCACTTACACAAAAGTGTGTGCTGCAGATGGCAGGTGTTTCCTATTCACTCCTGTCTGAGTTCTCTGTGATGAGCTGATAGTGCTAGACAGTGAATTGAAGCAGGTGGTGAGGTGACGTGTTCTCATGTAAGCGCAAGGAAGATTGTGGGTAGGCAGGGTTATTGTAGAGGAGAGAGGTGATCTGCAGCACTGTGTATGCTGGCTGCACAGAAGTACACAGCACTGTCTTCAGCTGTTACACTGGAAATGGTTAAAGATCCTGCATTTTCTGCATCGCCAGTTAATTTGAATCTTTCCTCAAACTTCTCTTCTGGTTTTACATCTTTATATCTAAGATATCCAATCAGTTCCAAAGCTCCTTTACTTGTTTGCTGGTACCAGTACATGTAGGAAAATCTGCTATCACCGTGATAGCACTGGAGTTCAGCAGACTGTCCAGGACTCTCAAACAGTGAAGGAGGAGACTGGACAATGTTGATACCATCTGAGAAATCTGTAGACAGGGAGAGGATTAGGAAGTGAAATTAAAAAAGAATGAAAAAAATAAGAAAAAAAAAACTAATTGTGTCAGGTGTAATTTAAAAAAAAATGTTATTAAGTAAAAAAACAAATCCTTTGGCGGTTCTTACCTGGGAGACACAGCAGCAATGCCGTGAACACAATGAAAACTCCAGCCATCTTCACGTGCCTGTGCTGGAGAGAGAGGAGCAGCACAGCAGGCCTGCCCAGGTTTTCATTGCAAAGAAACAGGAAGTGACATCACAGCAACAAGGTGAGGAAAATCTGTTATATGTCAAACAGTTGCTATTGTGTCATCATCACTATTTGTTTTGTAATGTTGCCCCCTGCTGGTCAATTCCTCTTACTACAAATCAGTGTTCCACCAAGAGCCAAGACACAATAAAATACAGAAGCAGACCCCGTAAGAAATTCAATATTAAGAACATGTAGATGGTATGTAGTGTCCCTTTAAATGGTCTTCGCCACAGTCAAGGTGAAAATAAAGAAGCCTTGAACAACTAAACAATCTACAGATAAAAGATAAGGTTCTTGAAAGCTAGTTGTTATGCTAATACAGGTAAACAAACACTGTCTTTTACAAGCCTTGGTTACAAACTTTTTAAGGAATCTAAGTCCTACCTCACCATCACACTATAGTACTGATGAACACCTTCTTCCAGCACAAACAAAGAGTTTATATTGCAGACCTACAGCAGCCTGCCCTGTAACACCTGTAAGTCAAGTGGATAAAGGTGTCTTGAACATTCTTATTTGTTTTGTAATGTTACCCTCTGCTTGTCGCTTCTTATTACAACATACCAGCAGTCCCTGAAGGGCTCAAAGGTTAGATTGGAAATCCAGGTGGTGAGATGAAGCTTTCTCAAGTAAATACTGGCAAGGCTGTGGCTACGAAGGGTTATTGTAGAGGAGAGAGGTGCAGACATACAGCAGCCTGATCAGAGACACGAAATACAAGCCCTCAGGGGCAACCAGCAGCAGCTATAGGGCTCAGAGGGAGTGACAAAGCCATGACGTGGTCTCATGAAAACTATAGTAAGGTTGTGTGGAGGCCGGCAGGGTTATTGTAGAGGAGAGAGGTGCAGCATTGTGTATGCTGGCTGCACAGAAGTACACAGCACTGTCTTCAGCTGTTACTCTGGAGATGGTTAAAGAACCTGCCCTTCTTGCATTTCCAGTTAAATTTAATCTTTTCTTAAACCTCTCTTCTGGTTTTTCATCTTCATAGTTAAGAAACCCAATCAGTTCCAAAGCTCCTTTACTTGTTTGCCGGTACCAGTACATGCAGGTATAGCTGCCATCATCATGAGAACACTGGAGTTCAGCAGAGTGTCCAGGACTCTCAAACAGTGAAGAAGGGGACTGGACAATGTTGATACCAACTGAGAAATCTGTGGACAGAGAGAGGATAAAAAGTATTGCAATTACAACCAATTACAAACTAGTCTAGATAGAAAACACTACAATCTGATTTGGAAACAAATACTAATCCTGTTATCAGAATGCATCTGTCTTCTTTGTCTATTCATATTGCACAGACCTAAAAACATTCAACTGTTTAGTGTCAGTCTTGTAGCTATTTGGCTTCAAATTATTTGGAGGTTCTTACCTGGGAGACTCAGCAGCAATGCCGTGAACACAATAAAAACTCCAGCCATCTTCACGTGCCTGTGCTGGAGAGAGAGGAGCAGCACAGCAGGCCTGCCCGGGGTTTCATTGCAAAGATACAGCATGACAAGGCAGGAAGTGACACCAGCGCAGAAGGGGAATGAAATGTGTTAAAATTCAACATTGCCAGGATGTTGTAACTATGTCAGAATGTCTCTCATCCCCATGGTAAGTAGCACAACTGTGCTGATTGATTAATTCATTATCTATCTATCTCTGACCACATTTTTACTTCAATTAGCTTGTACTACAAGGACAATGCATCAGCCATAGCAGTGACAATAGGATGTGGGGCTACGATGGGCAGTCAGGAAGGCACAGACACTGCAAGGTGCTTGCAATATTCTGGAGGGATAATGAACATTCCTCAGTGATTATCACTTCTGTTTCATGTGAGTATCGCTGCAGTCACCATGATGGCAGACTGTCCTAGTGTTTTACTCAGTGAAGGAGGGGCTGGTCAGCACTGATACTGGGTCTGTGTACATAGACAGTTGTGATGGAGAAATGCAATTCTGTCTCTGACTGTAGTAAGAGATGCTGTTTTCCCATCACTCAGCCAGAATGCGGTTCTCAGCCCACAGTAGTTTAAAAACGAAACTGCAAACTAAAAAATGATTAACTTTCTTTTTTGGACAGATAAAACTACCCCATGAATGAATGTTTATTCAACCTGTGTGTATCTGCTTGTCAGGTATCAGGGAATGGCAGAAGAATTAAATCTGTATTTTAATAGATACATTTCTTGTTGTTTTGCAATGTATTGTTTTTGATAGCGGGGTGCACACTGCTGGTAAAGTGAACTTGCAACTTTATTTAAGAGTGCAGGTAACGCATGTCTACTTGTTCTCTGTGGCAGGCTGTTGTCTGTGTGAAAAGGGGAGAGTGCACCTGAGGATCCTGCTTGATATGCAATTGAAACTCCTGTAACTATATGTATTGTGTAAGCAGCTGTACAGTAATCATCAGTGTTAAATATACCTGAATAATACAAATAGGAAAACAGATTCCCTTCAATTATATCTTTTACCTATTTCTGTTACCACGTCGCCCCCTGCAGCTCACTTACATTTCTACAGCACTAGAGCTGGTAGAAGAGAAGGCAGAGTGCTTTTTGCCAGGTGCTGCAGTGGGATTGTATCACTGTGTTTGCTCGCTGAGCAGAAGTACAGGGCACTGTCACCCGGCTCCAGATTCTTAATCTTTAATGATCCCTTGTCTACTGCAGATCTGTTGACTTCATATCTATCTTCATTGAAGTCCTTTTCAAATTGTGGTGCACTACCAAACATAGAGAATACCAGTAACTGAATCCCTTGTCCTCTCAGCTGACGGTACCAGTACATGTATCTGTAGTCTAAGCCACCGTCGTGCTGACAGAACATCCCTGCAGAACCTCCTGCTCCCTGCAAGAGGACCTGGGGGGTTTGAGAGACTCCAATCCCCTGACTGGGGCCTGCAAAATAAAAAAAAAAAAGAATGTGGAAATATGTGTGATAAATATCAGTGGAAATTATTGGTATTGAAAAGGAAATAAATCTCCCTTTCAAGATACCAAATTAAGAATAAACATACCAAGTAGAACCTAAAATGCCTGAACACCTGCTGATTTCATTTGTAGTTTTGTAAATTGAACAATTATTTAAATATAGTCACAGTTCATGGTTAATAATAGCTTTAAATATCAACCCTTTTATAAATATTACTTGTCAATATGTTTGTATAATTGTCTTGTCTCTGCTGCTGTAGAAGAAAGAAAGAAAGAAAGAAACTTCATGTAGTTGTTAAAGATTCTGCAAAAATGACAACACAGAACATATTCCAAATATCAGCCTCTTTCGTTCTTTCTTTCTTTCCTTCTGTGCTGCGTGTGCTCTTCAGCTGCTATTAATACAGGCAGCTTGGATGTCATGATATCATTCTAAAGCAGTCGTACTTGGCAGCCAGTGGTATAAAAAGAATAAAAGCAGCCTGGAGCTCATCTCTCCTGATAATGCCCTCCTGCAGTCCTTGCTGTGGAATTGTGAACACTCTGAGACACAGGGGCTGATTGTGTCAGGGTTTGCTGAAACGTTACAGGAAATGACACGACCACACAGCAAATAAATAGCAAATGAACCAGTCATGTGAAGGACGGCCCACTTGCACTAAAGTGTGTGCTGCAGATGGCAGGTGTTTCCTATTCACTCCTGTGTGAGTTCTCTGTGATGAGCTGATAGTGCTAGACAGTGAATTGAAGCAGGTGGTGAGATGATGTGTTCTCATGTAAGCACAGGGAAGGTTGTGGCTAGGCAGGGTTATTGTAGAGGAGAGAGGTGATCTGCAGCACTGTGTATGCTGGCTGCACAGAAGTACACAGCGCTGTCTTCAGCTGTTAAATTGGAGATGGTTAAAGAACCTGCCTTTTCTGCATCTCCAGTTAAATTGAATCTTTTCTTAAACTTCTCTTCTGGTTTTACATCTTTATAGTTAAGATATCCAATCAGTTCCAAAGCTCCTTTCCTTGTTTGCTGATACCAGTACATTTGTTTATAGTTGCTATTATCATGAGAGCAGTTGAGTTCAGCAGAGCGTCCAGGACTCTCAAACAGTGAAGGAGGGGACTGGCGAACGTTGATGCCATCTGATAAATCTGTGGACAGAGAGAGGATAAAAAGTATTGCAATTACAACCAATTACAAACTTGTCTAGATAGAAAACACTACAATCTGATTCGGAAACAAATACTAATCCTGATATCAGAATGCACCTGTCTTCTTCATCTATTCATATTGCACAGAATTAAAAACATGTAACTGTTTAGTGTCAGTCTTGTAGCTATTTATCTTCAATTCCTTTGGAGGTTCTTACCTGGGAGACACAGCAGCAATGCCGTGAACACAACAAAAACTCCAGCCATCTTCACGTGCCTGTGCTGGAGAGAGAGGAGCAGCACAGCAGGACTGCCCGGGGTTTCATTGCAAAGATACAGCATGACAAGACAGGAAGTGACATACGTCAATAAAGTGTGTCAGCAAGTTGCCAGGATGTTGTAACTGTGTCAGAATGTCTCTCAGCTATCTCAAGTTGGACACATTCACATCTTCTTAAACTCAACCTGTCTAAATCTGACCTTCTCTACTTTCCTTCTGCTTCCTCTCCCTCCTGTGACCCTCCATCTCAGTCTCCCTTGCCTCTATCACTCTCTCCATTTCCTTCTGCTAAAAGCCTAGGTGTTACTCTTGACCCCTCCCTCTCCTTCTCTCAACCTCTTCCTCTCTACTTACTGCTCCCAATTCCTGGTCCAAACTCTTGTACTCTCCAGAGTGTACCACTGTAACTGTCCCCTTGCTGGTCTACCTGCTTCGGCAATCCGCCCCCTTCAGCTCATTCAAGATTCTGCTGCTCGTCTTGATTTCTCCCAACCTCGCTACTCTCATGCTACCCCTCTGTTTTGCACTCTCCACTGGTTACCTATCACTGCTCACATTCAATTCAAGACCCTTGCTCTTGTCTCTGACTCTCTCCGCGACACTCCCCCCTCCTACCTCCAATCCCTCTTTTCTCCCTACACCCCCTCTCACCCTCTCCGCTCCTCCTCTACTGGCTGGCTGGTCATGCCTTCACTCCACTCTCCATTCTCCGAGACCGGTCCTTCTCTTCCCTAGCCACTCTGTGGAGGAACCAGCTACCGGAGAACTTCAGGACTGCTCCGCCTCTCACTGTCTTCCACCTCCTCAAGACCCACCTGTTTAGACTGCATTTGTAGATCTCTTGATCCACCCCTCCTACTATGCACTGGACTTGCCTGACCTGAGCATCATGTTACTGGATTCTCAGCTGATGCACTATCCTTGCAATATGGCACACTTATGATGTCATTGTAGATACAAATTGTTTTAATACTAGCTTGTTACTTCTTATTTGATATTGTATTCTAGTAGTATTTGCAATCACTGTAAAATATACTTTATTTAAATATTGTTCTTGCACTGTAACCTTGTATTGCCCTGTAACACCTGTAAGTCGCCTGCATAAAGGCCTTTGGAAACATTATTATTTGTTTTGAAATATTGCCCTCTGCTGGTCCTTCTTATTACAACATACCAGCAGTCCCTCAACAGCACAAGGGTTAGACTGGAAAAGCCAGGTGGTGAGATGACGTGTTCTCAACACTGGCAAGGCTGTGGCTTTGAAGGGTTTTTGTAGAGGAGAGAGGGGATCTGCAGCACTGTGCTTTGCTGGCTGCACAATAGTAAATGGCGCTGTCTTCCTTTGCTAAATTAGAGATAGTTAAAGTGCCTTTCTGAGTTGTTTGTTTAGTGAATGTGAATCGTGTTTTAAAATCATCTTCATAGGTTGCTGCTTGTGTCATGTAAGCAGATCCAATCAGTTTGAAAGCTTCTTCTCCTCTTGATTGCTGATACCAGTACATGTAGTTATAGTTGCTATCATCATGATGGCACTCAAGCACTGCAGACTGCCCAGGTCTTTCACCCACTGGAGGGGACTGCTCAATACTGATGCCCTCCGAGGGATCTGTACAGGGAACGCGAAACAGTTAGGGAAGATTACACCGAAATGAAATAACAGAAATAACAGACCCTATTCAAAAGAGACCAAGAAAAAAATAGAAAAGTGTAATGAATATCAAACTGGATTCACTGAATCAAAACAGACTTTAAAAAGTATTTAAACATCTCGGGACTGAAAGCTTTGAACGGGGCTCAATATATCAATTGTATCTATTCAGTGTGTTTCTTCTTTAACAATCTTTCTTTCAGTGTAATACAGGGGATCTTACCTGGGAGACAGAGCAGGAATGCAGTTAAGACAACGAATACTCCAGCCATCGTGTAGAGAGAATACAAACCAGCATGATACTCACAGCACTACATGGGAGTGGAGTTACACAGGAAATGACAACAGCAGGCAGTGCAAAAGGGGAGGTTGTTATTCTATTGTATGACAAGTGGAACCCACTGCTCCCATTGATGTGCACTAGGGTTCCAAACAGATGCTACAATAATCTATGTGGTTTATTTACAGTATTTGATTGTGTAACTTCACTGTTCTTCTGCCTATAGTAAGATGTACAGTGGATTGCTTTATGAAACCAAGGAAAGGCTGTTGCAGGGTTCTGATTATGAAGAACAGAGACCTCCTACTACTATTTAAGAAAATGATTCACTACTTCTATTCATGTAGTAAGAGAACATTAGTGGGTGACATGAAATGTATTAAAAGCACAAAACACAATACACTTTTTTGTTTTTACTTTCTTTGATTATAATTAATTGATTTATGGTGTACTCAACCTGGCTGTGATTTAAAAAAAACTAAACTAGACAAATTATATAGTACATAAAACAAGCCTAAAGGCTTGAACAGCTTTTAAATTGACATCACCACAATCCAACCATTTGAACGGTGTTTGGATTCTCTATGAATGGGCTCATCACCAATCTCGTCTCATGGTGCCCTCTGCTGGACTCTTTTAGTATGAGACACAAATGCCTGTCGCTCACATCTGTTCGAGGCTCACCTGTTTCCTGTGTAAGACCGAGGGTTTGCTTTTGAAAGAAGCTGCTGTTCTGAGTCGGAGGGTTTGCTGTTGAAAGAAGGTGCTGTTCTGAGTCGGAGGGTTTGTTATTGAAAGAAGCTGCTGTTCTGAGTCAGAGGGTTTGCTGTTGAAATAAGCTGCTGTTCTGAGTCAGAGGGTTTGCTGTTGAAAGAAGCTGCTGTTCTGAGTCAGAGGGTTTGCTGTTGAAAGAAGCTTCTGTTCTGAGTCAGAGGGTTTGCTGTTGAAAGAAGCTGCTGTTCAGAGTCAGAGGGTTTGCTGTTGAAAGAAGCTTCTGTTCTGAGTCAGAGGGTTTGCTGTTGAAAGAAGCTGCTGTTCAGAGTCAGCGGGTTTGCTGTTGAAAGAAGCTGCTGTTCTGGTTCTGGACACAGCGTTGAGTCCTCCTGTATCAGTGAGTTCACTGACGCACACACAGACACACTGCACTCTCTTCAGCCTCCACATTCAGCACACTTCTTCTACTCAGAGCTCGTCACTTCAATCCCGAGGTAAAGACGTCCTCATAGTTTGGGTCGCTGTTAGGGGTGGCTATCAGCTGTGGACCTGTTGGTACCAGAACATCCAGTCATGAACGGTTTGGTTCTGGCAACAGAGGTACCAGGTGTGCTGAACACAAAAAAGCCCCCCCCCCCCGCTATTCTTCTCACCCACACCGATCATGAGCACCCCCAGAGGTTTCAAAACCAACTACACCCCACTGAGGGAGGAAGGAACACAGATTTCCTTTGCCACTAACATTCACCTTTCCTATATTTGCAAAACCAACTCATAACAACACAGCCCCCTTACTAAGATAAGCTGACACAGTGTCAGTGGTTTGAAGCAGGTGGAGAGATGATGTGTTCTCATGTATGTGCAGGGAAGGTTGTGGTAAGCAGGGTTATTGTAGAGGAGAGAGGTGATCTGCAGCACTGTGTATGCTGGCTGCACAGAAGTACACAGCGCTGTCTTCAGCTGTTAAATTGTAGATGGTCAAAAAGCCCTTCTCTGTTGCTTTTCCAGTCACTTTGAATCTTTCTTTAAACTTTTCCTCAGGGTTTACCGTTTCATAGCTAAGATAACCAATCAGATCCAAAGCTCCTTTCCTTGTTTGCTGGTACCAGTACATGTAGGGATAGCTGCTATCATCATGAGAGCACTGGAGTTCAGCAGAGCGTCCAGGACTCTCAAACAGTGAAGGAGGGGACAGGCGAACCTTGATACCAACTGAGAAATCTGTGGACAGAGAGAGGATAAAAAGTATTGCAATTACAACCAATTACAATTACTCGTCTAGATAGAAAACACTACAATCTGATTTGGAAACAAATACTAATCCTGATATCATAATGCATCTGTCTTCTTTGTTTATTGGTATTGCACAGACCTAAAGACATTCAACTGTTTAGTGTCAGTCTTGCAGCTATTTGGCTTCAAATTATTTGGAGGTTCTTACCTGGGAGACACAGCAGCAATGCCGTGAACACAATAAAAACTCCAGCCATCTTCACGTGCCTGTGCTGGAGAGAGAGGAGCAGCACAGCAGGCCTGCCCGGGGTTTCATTGCAAATATACAGGAAGTGACATCAATTAGCTACTAGTTTTCAATTAGCTACAAAGAACACAATAGAGCAACCCCCTGAGACTGGAGGAGCGTGGGAGTGCACTCCAGCACCAGAGAGAACATTGTGCAGTTTTCTGATTCTATTAAATCTATATGGACTTAGAGGAAAGAAAACAATGAAAGCTTGAGATTACAGAGGAGGGCTGGCAGCTGATATGGAAGAATACTCGTAGTGACTCTGGTGAAGTGACATTACATTGAACACAGTCCAAGACATTCAATGCAGTGTTCTGGATGCCAGTACAATTACATGAGATCATGCATATGAAATGCTGGACATCATGTTGACACCACACTTTGGGTCTGGATAAGACTTCATTAGAAATAATAGACTTTTACAATGTACAAGGACTGTAACTATATGTATTGTGTAAGCAGCTGTACAGTAATCATCAGTGTTAAATGAACCTGAATAATACAAATAGAAAAACAGATTCCCTTCAATTATATCTTTTACCTATTTCTGTTACCATGTCGCCCCCTGCAGCTCACTTCCATTACTACAGCACTCGAGCTGGTAGAAGAGAAGGCAGAGTGCTTTTTGCCAGGTGCTGCAGTGGGATTGTATCACTGTGTTTGCTCGCAGAGCAGAAGTACAGGGCACTGTCACCCGGCTCCAGATTCTTAATCTTTAAAGATCCCTTGTTTGCTGTAAGTCTGTTTACTTCATATCTCTCTTCATTGAAGTCCTTTTCAAATTGTGGTGCACTACCAAACACAGAGAATACCAGTAACTGAATCCCTTGTCCTCTCAGCTGATGGTACCAGTACATGTATCTGTAGGTGCTGTCCCCATCGTGCTCACAGAACATCCCTGCAGAACCTCCTGCTCCCTGCAAGAGGACCTGGGGGGTTTGAGAGACTCCAATCCCCTGACTGGGGCCTGCAAAATAAAAATAATAAAAAGTGGAAATATGTGAGATAAATATAGAACCTAAAACGCCTTGAAAACCTACTGATTTAATTTGTATTTTTGTAAATATAGTCACATTTCATGGTTAATAATAGCTTTAAATATCAACCCTTTTATAAATATCACACGTCAGTGTAATTCTATTGTCTCTGCTGTTGTTGAAGAAAGAAAGAAAGAAAGAAAGAAAGAAAGAAAGAAAGAAACTTCATGTAGTTGTTAACTATTCAGCAAAAATGACAACACAGAATATATTCCAAATATCAGCCTCTTTCTTTCTTTCTTTCCTTCTGTGCTGCGTGTGCTCTTCAGCTGCTATTAATACAGGCAGCTTGGATGTCATGATATCATTCTAAAGCAGTCGTACTTGGCAGCCAGTGGTATAAAAAGAATAAAAGCAGCCTGGAGCTCATCTCTCCTGATAATGCCCTCCTGCAGTCCTTGCTGTGGAATTGTGAACACTCTGAGACACAGGGGCTGATTGTGTCAGGGTTTGCTGAAACATTACAGGAAATGACAGGACCACACAGCAAATAAATAGCAAATGAACCAGTCATGTGACGGACAGCCCACTTGCACAAAAGTGTGTGCTGCAAATGGCAGGTGTTTCACACTCACTCCTGTGTGAGTTCTCTGTGATGAGTTGATAGTGCTAGACAGTGAATTGAAGCAGGTGTTGAGATGACGTGTTCTCATGTAAGCGCAGGGAAGGTTGTGGTAGGCAGGGTTATTGTAGAGGAGAGAGGGGATCTGCAGCACTGTGTATGCTGGCTGCACAGAAGTACACAGCGCTGTCTTCAGCTGTTACACTGGAGATGGTTAAAGATCCTGCCTTTTCTGCATCGCCAGTTAATTTGAATCTTTCCTTAAACTTCTCTTCTGGTTTTACATCTTTATAGTTAAGATATCCAATCAGTTCCAAAGCTCCTTTTCTTTTTTGCTGGTACCAGTACATGCGGGTATAGCTGCTATCATCATGAGAACACTGGAGTTCAGCAGACTGTCCAGGACTCTCAAACAGTGAAGGAGGGGACTGGAGAATGTTACCATCAGAGAAATCTGTAGACAGGGAGAGGATTAGAAAGTGAAATTAAAAAAGAATGAAAAAAATAAGAAAAAAAATCTAATTGTGTCAGGTGTAATTTAAAAAAAAATGTTATTAAGTAAAAAAACAAATCCTTTGGCGGTTCTTACCTGGGAGACACAGCAGCAATGCCGTGATCACAATGAAAACTCCAGCCATCTTCGCGTGCCTGTGCTGGAGAGAGAGGAGCAGCACAGCAGGCCTGCCCGGGGTTTCATTGCAAAGATACAGCATGACAAGACAGGAAGTGACATCACAGCAGAAGGTTAAGCAAAAGTGTTATATGTCAGCAAGTTGCCAGGATGTTGTAACTATGTCAGAATGACTTTCAGCTATCTCAAGTTGTACACATTCACAACTTCCTATACTCAACCTCTCTAAATCTGACCTTCTCTACTTTCCTTCTGCTTCCTCTCCCTCCTGTGACCCTCCATCTCAGTCTCCCTTGCCTCTATCACTCTCTCCATCTCCTTCTGCTAAAAGCCTGGGTGTTACTCTTGACCCCTTCCCCTCCTTCTCTCAACTCTTCTCCTCCCTGTCACGCACTTGCTGCTTCTTTCTTAGCAACATCAATAGAATCTGTCCTTTCCTCTCTACTTACTCCACACAATTCCTGGTCCAAACTCTTGTACTCCCCAGATTGTACCACTGTAACTGTCCCCTTGCTGGTCTCCCTGCTTCTGCAATCCACCCCCTTCAGCTCATTCAAAATTCTTCTGCTCGTCTTGATTTCTCCCAACCTCGCTACTCTCATGCTACCCCTCTGTTTTGCACTCTCCACTGGTTACCGATCTCTGCTCACATTCAATTCAAGACCCTTGTTCTTGTCTGTGACTCTCTCCGCCACACTGAACCCTCTTATCTCCAATCCCTCATGTCTCCCTACATCCCCTCTCACCTCTCCGCTCCTCCTCTACTGGTGGACTGGTCATGCCTTCACTCCACTCTCCATTCTCCGAGACCGGACCTTCTCTTCCCTAGCCCCTCTGTGGAGGAACCAGCTACCGGAGAACTTCAGGACTGCTCCGCCTCTCACTGTCTTCCACCACCTCAAGACCCACCTGTTTAGACTGCACTTGTCGATCTCTGGATCCATCCCTCCTACTATGCACTGGACTTGCCTGACCTGAGCATCATGTTACTGGATTCTCAGCTGATGCACTATCCTTGCAATATGGCACACTTATGATGTCATTGTAGATACAAATTGTTTTAATACTAGCTTGTTACTTCTTATTTGATATTGTATTCTAGTAGTATTTGCAATCACTGTAATCTATACTTTATTTAAATATTGTTCTTGCACTGTAACCTTGTATTGCCCTGTAACACCTGTAAGTCGCCTGCATAAAGGCCTTTGGAAACATTATTATTTGTTTTGAAATATTGCCCTCTGCTGGTCCTTCTTATTACAACATACCAGCAGTCCCTCAAGAGCTCAAGGGTTAGATTGGAAAAGCCAGGTGGTGAGATGACGTGTTCTCAACACTGGCAAGGCTGTGGCTACGAAGGGTTTTTGTAGAGGAGAGAGGGGATCTGCAGCACTGTGCTTTCTTGGCTGCACAGTAGTAAATGGCGCTGTCTTCCTTTGATAAATTAGAGATGGTTAAACTGCCTTTCTGAGTTGTTTGTTTAGTGAAAGTGAATCGTGTTTTAAAATCATCTTCATAGGTTGCTGCTTGTGTCATGTAAGCGTATCCGATCAGTTTGAAAGCTCCTTCTCCTCTTGATTGCTGATACCAGTACATGTACTCATAGCTGCTATCATCATGATGGCACTCAAGCACTGCAGACTGCCCAGGTCTTTCACCCACTGGAGGGGACTGCTCAATACTGATGCCCTCCGAGGGATCTGTACAGAAAGAAAGGGAAGATTACATTCAAATAAATGAACAGAAATAACAGAGACCAACAAACTAGAACTAGAAAAGTGGAATGAGTTTCAAACTGGATTCACTGAATCAAAACAGACTTTACAAAATATTTAAACAATAATCAAAATCAAAACAAAATCTGGGTTCCACACAGATGCTACGATAATCTATGTGGTTTATTTACAGTATTTGATTGTGTAACTTCACTGTTATTCAGCCTATATACTAAGATGTACAGTGTGTTGCTTTATGAAACCAAGGAAAGGCTGTTGCAGGGTTCAGATCATCAAGAACAGAGATCTCCGACTACTTTGATGTTAGAAAATTATTCACTACTTCTATTCATGTATTAAGAGAACATTAGTGGGTGACATGAAATGTATTAAAAGCACAAAACACAATACACTTTTTTGTTTTTACTTTCTTTGATTATAATTAATTGATTTATGGTGTACTCAACCTGGCTGTGATTTAAAAAAAAACTAAACTAGACAAATTATTTAGTACATAAAACAAGCCTAAAGGCTTGAACAGCTTTTAAATTGACATCACCACAATCCAACCATTTGAACAGTGTTTGGATTCTCTATGATTGGGCTCATCACCAATCTCGTCTCATGGTGCCCTCTGCTGGACACTTTGAGTATGACACACAAATGCCTGTCGCTCACATCTGTTCGAGGCTCACCTGTTTCCTGTGTAAGACCGAGGGTTTGCTATTGAAAGAAGGTGCTGTTCTGAGTCGGAGGGTTTGTTATTGAAAGAAGCTGCTGTTCTGAGTCGGAGGGTTTGCTGTTGAAAGAAGCTGTTGTTCTGAGTTAGAGGGTTTGCTGTTGAAAGAAGCTGCTGTTCTGAGTCGGAGGGTTTGCTGTTGAAAGAAGATGCTGTTCTGGTTCTGGACACAGCGCTGAGTCCTCCTGTATCAGTGAGTTCACTGACCACACACAGACACACTGCACTCTCTTCAGCCTCCACATTCAGCACACTTCTTCTACTCAGAACTCGCCACTTCAATCCCGAGTTAAAGCCGTCCTCATAGTTTGGGTCGCTTTTAGGGGTGGCTATCAGCTATGGACCTGTTGGTACCAGAACATCCAGTCATGAACGGTTTGGTTCTGGCAACAGAGGTACCAGGTGTGCTGAACACAAAAAAGCCCCCCCGCTATTCTTCTCACCCACACCGATCATGAGCACCCCCAGAGGTTTCAAAACCAACTACACCCCACTGAGGGAGGAAGGAACACAGATTTCCTTTGCCACTAACATTCACCTTTCCAAGATTTCCTTTATACCAAACCCCTAATATATAAGAAACCTCACAGACCACATCATACCATAAGAATATATAGAGACTACCAGTCAAAACATTTATCAAAGAAATAATATAGTTCATTAAGGATTAATATCATAATATCTTTTGAGTGTTTTATTTATTCATGGATGTCTGCTGCCAATACTGTAATATATGATTCTAGTTGTTGTTTTACTGTCTATTGTTAGAAACTTTACATTGCAAAACCAACTCATAACAACACAGCCCCCTTACTAAGATAAGCTGACACAGTGTCAGTGAATTGTAGCAGGTGGTGAGATGACGTGTTCTCATGTAAGCGCAGGGAAGGCTGTGGCTACAAAGGGTTATTGTAGAGGAGAGAGGTGATCTGCAGCACTGTGTATGCTGGCTGCACAGAAGTACACAGCACTGTCTTCAGCTGTTAAATTGTAGATGGTTAAAAAGCCCTTCTCTGTTGCTTTTCCAGTCATTTTGAATCTTTCTTTAAACTTGTCTTCATGGTTTATTTTTCCAAACTCATATCCAATCAGTTCCAAAGCTCCTTTCCTTGTTTGCTGGTACCAGTACATGCGGTTATAGCTGCTATCACCGTGATAGCACTGGAGTTCAGCAGTGCGTCCAGGACTCTCAAACAGTGAAGGAGGGGACTGGACAATGTTGATACCATCCGAGGAATCTGCCGACAGAGACAGTATAAAAAAGGATTCCAATTACAAATAATAACAAGACAGCCAAATATAAAACAACAAAATCTGATTTGAAAATAATTAAAACTCTTCATATCAGTATCTATTTTTTCTTTCACATTATAATAATATTTATCCCCCCCAAAAATGCAGTAGTTTAGTGTCGTTGCTGTTAATATCTGGTCTGCTCTTTGGAGGTTCTTACCTGGGAGACACAGCAGCAATGCCGTAAACACAATAAAAACTCCAGCCATCTTCACGTGCCTGTGCTGGAGAGAGAGGAGCAGCACAGCAGGCCTGCCCGGGGTTTCATTGCAAAGATACAGGAAGTGACATCACAGCAGAAGGTGAAGCAAATGAATGATGAGTTATAATATCCCTTGGGGGCCGCTGCATAATAATAATAATAATAATAATAATAATAATAATAATAATAATAATAATAATTAGTAATGAGATAAAAGACATGCATTCAAACCTAAAGTCAGACTAATCTTTGAATATGGATTCATTTTCAATTAGCTACAAAGAACACAATAGATCAACAACCTGAGACTGGAGGAGCGTGGGAGCGCACTCCAGCACCAGAGAGAACATTGTGCAGTTTTCTGATTCTATTAAATCTATATGGGCTTAGAGGAAAGAAAAACAATGAAAGGTTGAGATTACAGAGGAGGGCTGGCAGCTGATATGGAAGAATACTCGTAGTGACTCTGGTGAAGTGACATTACAATGAACACAGTCCAAGACATTCAATGCAATGTTCTGGACGCCAGTACAATTACATGAGATCATGCATATGAAATGCTGGACATCATGTTGACACCACACTTTGGGTCTGGATAAGACTTCATTAGAAATAATAGACTTTTACAATGTACAAGGACTGTAACTATATGTATTGTGTAAGCAGCTGTACAGTAATCATCAGTGTTAAATAAACCTGAGTAATACAAATAGAAAAACAGATTTCCTTCAATTATATCTTTTACCTATTTCTGTCACCATGTCGCCCCCTGCAGCTCACTTCCATTACTACAGCACTAGAGCTGGTAGAAGAGAAGGCAGAGTGCTTTTTGCCAGGTGCTGCAGTGGGATTGTATCACTGTGTTTGCTCGCTGAACAGAAGTACAGGGCACTGTCACCCGGCTCAAGATTCTTAATCTTTAAAGATCCCTTGGTTACTGCAGATCTGTTGACTTCATATCTCTCTTCATTGAAGTCCTTTTCAAATTGTGGTGCACTGCCAGACAGTGAGAATACCAGTAACTGAATCCCTTGTCCTCTCAGCTGACGGTACCAGTACATTTGGTTGTAGTCTAAGCCACCATCGTGCTGACAGAACATCCCTGCAGAACCTCGTGCTCCCTGCAAGAGGACCTGGGGGGTTTGAGAGACTCCAATCCCCTCACTGGGGCCTGCAAAATAAAAAATAAAAAAGAAAGTGGAAATATGTGTGATAAATATCAGTGGAAATTATTGGTATTGAAAAGGAAATGAATCTCCCTTTCAAGATTCCAAATTAAGAATAAACATACCAAGTAGGAACTAAAATGCCCGAACACCTGCTGATTCATTTGTAGTTTTGTAAATAGAACAATTATTTAAATAGTCACAGTTCATGGTTAATAATAGCTTTAAATATCAACCCTTTTATAAATATTACTTGTCAACATGTTTATGTAATTGTCTTGTCTCTGCTGCTGTAGAAGGAAGAAAGAAAGAAAGAGACTTCATGTAGTTGTTAAAGATTCCGCAAAAATGACATCACAGGGCATATTCCAAATATCAGACTCTTTCTTTCTTTCTTTCCTTCTGTGCTGCGTGTGCTCTTCAGCTGCTATTAATACAGGCAGCTTGGATGTCATGATATCATTCTAAAGCAGTCGTACTTGGCAGCCAGTGGTATAAAAAGAATAAAAGCAGCCTGGAGCTCATCTCTCCTGATAATGCCCTCCTGCAGTCCTTGCTGTGGAATTGTGAACACTCTGAGACACAGGGGCTGATTGTGTCAGGGTTTGCAGAAACGTTACAGGAAATGACACGACCACACAGCAAATAAATAGCAAATGAACCAGTCATGTGACGGACGGCACACTTGTACAAAAGGCAGGTTTTCATTTTCACACCTGTGTGAGTTCTCTGTGTTGAGCTGATAGTGCTAGACAGTGAATTGTAGCAGGTGGTGAGATGACGTGTTCTCATGTAAGCGCAGGGAAGGTTGTGGGTAGGCAGGGTTATTGTAGAGGAGAGAGGTGATCTGCAGCACTGTGTATGCTGGCTGCACAGAAGTACACAGCACTGTCTTCAGCTGTTACACTGGAGATGGTTAGACTTCCTGTCTCTTTTGCATGTCCAGTTAAATTGAATTTTTCCTTGAACTTCTTTTCAGGGAATATAGCTTTATTGTGGAGATACCCAATCAGTTCCAAAGCTCCTTTCCTTGTTTGCTGGTACCAGTACATGACGTTATAGCTGCTATCACCGTGATAGCACTGGAGTTCAGCAGACTGTCCAGGACTCTCAAACAGTGAAGGAGGGGACTGGACAATCTTGATACCATTTAAATCTGTGGACAGAGACAGGATCAAAAAGGATTGCAACTACAAATAAATAGAAAGACAGCCAGAAATAAAACAACAAAATCAGATTTGAAAAAAATTACTAATCTTAATATCAGTTTCTATGTAATAGTTTAGTGTCAGTCTTGTAGCTATTTGGCTTCATATCCTTTGGATGTTCTTACCTGGGAGACACAGCAGCAATGCTGTGAACACAATAAAAACTCCAGCCATCTTCACGTGCCTGTGCTGGAGAGAGAGGAGCAGCACAGCAGGCCTGCCCGGGGTTTCATTGCAAAGATACAGGAAGTGACATCACAGCAACAAGGTGAAGCAAATGAATTACTGTATATCTCAACACGCTGCCAAGATGTTGTATCTATTTGTTTTATAATGTTGCCCTCTGCTGGTCACTTCTTATTACAACATACCAGCAGCCCTCAAAGGCCTAAGGGTTAGATTGAAAAAGCCAGGTGGTGAGGTGAAGTTTTCTCAAGTAAACACGGAAGGCTGTGGGGAGGCAGGGTTATTGTAGAGGAGACAGGGGATCTGCACCACTGTGCTTTGCTGGCTGCACAGTAGTAAATGGCGCTGTCTTCCTTTATTAAATTAGAGATGGTTAAAAAACCCTTCTCTGCTGCATCTCCTCTTATACTGAATCTTTTTTTAAACTTCTCTTCAGGGGATGGAGCTGAATACAGAAGATATCCGATCTGTTTGAAAGCTCCATCTCCTCTTGATTGCTGATACCAGTACATGTAGTTATAGCTGCTATCATCATGACGGCACTCAAGCTCTGCAGACTGCCCAGGTCTTTCACTCACTGGAGGGGACTGCTCAATACTGATGCCCTCCGAGGGATCTGTACAGGGAACGCAAAACAGTTAGGGAAGATTATACAGAAATAAAATAACAGAAATAACACACCCTATCCAAAAGAGACCAATAAAAAACTAGAAACTTGGAATGAATATCAAACTGGATTCACTGAATCAAAACAGACTTTAAAAAGTATTTAAACAACTCGGGACTGAAAGCTTTGAATGGGGCTCAATATATCAATTGCATCTATTCAGTGTGTTTCTTCTTTAACAATCTTTCTTTCAGTGTAATACAGGGGATCTTACCTGGGAGACAGAGCAGGAATGCAGTTAAGACAACGAATACTCCAGCCATCGTGTAGAGAGAATACAAACCAGCATGATACTCACAGCACTACATGGGAGTGGAGTTACACAGGAAATGACAACAGCAGGCAGTGCAAAAGGGAAGGTTGTTATTCTATTGTATGACAAGTGGAACCCACTGCTCCCATTGATGTGCACTAGGGTTCCAAACAGATGCATCAATAATCTATGTGGTTGTTGACGTTGTAAATGGTAAAGATACCCTGTCATAAACTGCTGCATCTGCTATCACTGTGGAAATGTGAATGAGCTTGTTTACCCTTAAGTGACATCACTATAAATATTGCAAGGGAGCAGGTCAGTTGTTACTGTGGATTGCAAGATGGCAGAAAGTAAAGCAGCTGTTTGAGAAAACCCTTGCTGTAAAAACTATGCTAAAGTTAAACACGAAGAACAAGTGAGCTGCTTAAATGTCTAACTGAATTAGTACCAGTCCTTATTTTGATACCAGCTATGTCTGAAGACAACGCGTCTGTCCTCCACATTAATAAACATAGTTGGTGAACTGGATGTCATGAGCCAGCTCAATCGCCCAACACAGCGCAACAACATATATACCAACAAGTTATTGATGCCCTGTCAGAACTGACCAAATAAAATTACAAATGAACGTATTGATTGTGTTTTAACTGTTTGCATCATTAATATTTAACACAACAGTAAATCCAACACAACTTAATAGAAAGGAGAGAATCTCTGACAGCACGAGCCTCAGATCGCTGCTGTCCAATTGAAACTGCCGGCTGAGGTAACCTTCACAGTTGCTAAGTCTGCTTATAATAAGTGGGATTGGGCTTGTTTTTTTGAGAATCGCGGGTTGGAATTTGCATAACAAGGCTTCTTTTTCTCGTGAGTCGGCAACACTGGTAACCTTCCCTGTCTGTCTCACAGCCAGCCACTGATTCCTGAACACCTCATTTTGTTATTGACAAGAGTTTGTGCAGGATACAGCAGGCAGTGGCAATTTTGGGAATGAACTAATGCTGCACTTCAGTCTGTTTCATGTGCCCACTACCCATATTTGCTCAAGGATGGCGTTGAATGCTTCCTCAGCAGCTGTCAGTCATCTGGACAGGTAGGGTTTCTAAGTCAGGGTAGTATACACAGCATCACCTGATCCCCTATATGTTGTATTGCCTGAATGAAAGGGAAATTTATATATCTCAGCCATGGTGATCTGCAGTACCTGTTGGTCAGTTTCATTTTATACCTCCGAGTTCATTTTTAATCAATGAGTTGTAAGACCAAAACAATTTGGGTAAGAGCAGTAAAACACATTATTAACCAAGCAGGTACAAGGTGTTTTGCTTTATTACAGCAGCTTAGATTCACTCGTGTACCAGTTCTCTGCGCATGGAAACCACATTTTCACAAGTAATCTTCAAAAACACAGAGCTAATTGACATATCAACCACCACCTTTCCCATTAATTTATTATTTATTTCTTAGCAGACGCTCGTATCCAGGGTGACTTACAATTGTTACAAGATATCACATTATTTTTACATACAATTACCCATTTATACAGTTGGGTTTTTTCTGGAGCAATCTAGGTAAAGTACCTTGCTCAAGGGTACAGCAGCAGTGTCCCCCAACTGGGATTGAACCCACGCCCCTCCAGTCAAGAGTCCAGAGCCCCTAACCACTACTCCACACTGCATTTGCATGACTTCGAGTGAAAAGCCCGGTTTACTCGAGTGAAATAAACTGAGCGAATGGAAACCACAAAATATTTTACATTTTTCTCAAGCAAAAATATTGAGCTAAGCTCCCGAGTGGCGCATCCAGTAAAAGGCGCTCCACGTGAGTGCAGGATGCGCTCTATAGCCTGCAAGTCGCGAGTTCGAATCCAGGCTATTCCTTTGCCGATCGAGTACGGGAGCTCCTAAGGGGCGGCGCACAATTGGCCGAGCGTCGCCCAGGGGGAGGGAGGGTTAGGTCATTCAGGGTGTCCTCGGCTCACCACGCACCAGCGACCCCTGTAGTCTGGCCGGGCACCTGCAGTCTTGCTTGTAAGCTGCCCGAGAGCTGCGTTGTCCTCCGACGCTGTAGCTCTTGGGTGGCTGCATGGTGAGTCTGCAGTGTGAAAAAAAGCGGTCGGCTTGACGGCACACGCTTCGGAGGACAGCGCGTGTTCATCTTCGCCCTCCCGAGTCAGCGCAGGGGTGGTAGCGGTGAGTCGACCGTAATAAAATAATTGGCCATTCCAAATTGGGAGAAAATAATAAAAAATAATTGGCAACGACTAAATTATTTTTTAAAAAAAAATCTCGAGCTAAAAAATAACACATGTGGAAACTAAACCAATGTCTCTCATCCCCATGGTGAGGAGGACATTGATTATCATGTTTGCGATATTCTGGAGGGATAATGAACATTCCTCAGTGATTGTCACCTCTGTTTCATGTGAGTATCGCTGCAGTCACCATGATGGCAGACTGTCCTAGTGTTTTACTCAGTGAAGAAGGGGCTGGTCAGCACTGATACTGGGTCTGTGTACATAGGCAGTAATGAAAAAGAAACAGCAAATATGTAGGAAAAAAATCATGAAATACAATAAGAATCGTTCTGTAGGTGTGTTTTGTGTCACTCTTTGTATGATTTAGAGATTTGTACACGGGAGACACAGCAGAAAAGCAGGGAATGCAACTGAAACTCCAGCCGTGTTGACGTCTCGGGCTGGAGAGAGAGGAGCAGCACAGCAGCACTGCGCTGCATTGAGTCTCATGAATATCACAAGACAGGAAATAACAACACACGTTGAAAAAGCCAGGTGTTGAGATGGTGTTCTCATGTAAGTTGTAGCTAGGAACAGTTATTGTAGAGGAGAGAGGTGATCTGCTTTACTGTGTATGCTGGCTGCACAGAAGTACACAGCACTGTCTTCAGCTGTTAAACCGGAGATGGTTAAAAAGCCCTTCTCTGTTGCTTTTCCAGTCATTTTGAATCTTTCTTTAAACTTTTCTTCAGGGTATATTTCGCCATACTGATACCCAATCAGTTCCAAAGCTCCTTTCCTTGTTTGCTGGTACCAGTACATCTTGTCATAGTTGCTATCATCACGAGAGCAGTTGAGTTCAGCAAAGCGTCCAGGACTCTCAATCAGTGAAGGAGGGGACTGGTCAATCTTGATACCATTCAAATCTGTGGACAAAGACAGGATCAAATAGGATTGCAATTATAAATAAATAGAAAGACAGCCAGAAATAAAACAACAAAATCAGATTTGAAAAAAACTAATAATCCTAATATCAGTAACTATGTAATAGCTATTTGGCTTCACATCCTTTGGAGGTTCTTACCTGGGAGACACAGCAGCAATGCCGTGAACACAATAAAAACTCCAGCCATCTTCACGTGCCTGTGCTGGAGAGAGAGGAGCAGCACAGCAGGCCTGCCCAGGGTTTCATTGCAAAGATACAGGAAGTGACATCACAGCAACAAGGTGAAGCAAGTGATCAATACAATTTTTTTAGTGCTCCAAAAAGTAATGGGCAACGCTTTGCATTTAATATTCCTGAGAATAGATTTTTTTTTTAATTCAATCACTTTTCTTCATGTACTATTGTTATTATTTGTAATATGCTACAGTATATGAATCAGCTCTAGTTCCAGCCTCTAGTTAATTGTAGTCAATACAAAAGAAGTCATTAGTACTCAATGTTGGTCAATCCTTGCTGTGTCATCACGTTAATTGAGCCTTTCCAAAGCATGTTCCTCCAATTCCCAGTGTGTCTTTTAAACCTAGGGTAAGGGTCCCCTTTGAAATCCCCACACTAAAGCTGTATGGTCCAGTGGTTAAGGAAAAAGTCTTGTAACCAGGAGGTTCTTGGTTCAAATCCCATCTCAGCCACTGACTCACTGTGTGACCCTGAGCAAGTCACTTAACCTCCTTGTGCTCCGTCTTTCGGGTGACACGTAGTTGTAAGTGACTCTGCAGCTGATGCATAGTTCACACACCCTAGTCTTTGTAAGTCGCCTTGGATAAAGGTGTCTGCTAAATAAACAAATAATAATAAAGCCAGTAAATCATTCATCATTGAACAAGAGAAAACGCTCATGACAAAGAACAATGCCTTTGATATAAGCCTTGTGAAGACATCCTGGAATCTGAAACAGCAAGGAAAGGAGTGAGCCTCAGATGTCCATGACCTCTTTATGTTGCACTGTGTTCCAAACAATAAAATCTTGTTCCTTTAACAAATATTATACAGATAACGCATGAGGAAGCTGAGATTATGTTAGAATTTGTATCTCTGGATTTTGCTGCCTTGAGTTTCATTGTAAAGATTTATAATGTCACTAGAATCTTAATGTATTTAAATGCATTATAATTCACCTGTTCACGTATTGATACATTGGTTAGTGGTTAATCAAAAAAGAATTAAATTACACTGAACAGTATTATTGAAGTTGTTTTTGCTGGCTTTTAAAAATCAATCTTAAGAACTAGCATTTACAAGGACAGTGGAAAATAAAAACAGTCATTGATTAGGAGTAATAGACTTTTACAATGCACAAGGACTGTAACTATATGTATTGCTTAAGCAGTTGTGCAGTAATTATATGTGTTAAATAAACCTCATTGATACAAATAGAAAAACATATTCCCCTTCAATAATATATTTGAATTATTTCTGTTACCATGTCGCCCCCTGCAGCTCACTTCCATTACTACAGCACTAGAGCTGGTAGAAGAGAAGGCAGAGTGCTTTTTGCCAGGTGCTGCAGTAGGATTGTATCACTGTGTTTGCTCACTGAGCAGAAGTACAGGGCACTGTCACCCGGCTCCAGATTCTTAATCTTTAATGATCCCTTGTCTACTGCAGATCTGTTGACTTCATATCTCTCTTCATTAAAGTCCTTTTCAAATTGTGGTGCACTACCAAACGGTGAGAATACCAGTAACTGAATCCCTTGTCCTCTCAGCTGACGGTACCAGTACATTTCGTTGTAGCCGATGCCACCATCGTGCTCACAGAACATCCCTGCAGAACCTCCTGCTCCCTGAAAGAGGACCTGGGGGGTTTGAGAGACTCCAATCCCCTGACTGGGGCCTGCAACATAAAAATAAAAAAGAAAGAGGAAATATGTGAGATAAATATCAGTGGAAATTATTGGTATTGAAAAGGAAATAAACCTCCCTTTCAAGATACCAAATTAAGAATAAAGAAGAAAAATAGAATCTTGAAAGCCTTGAAAACCTATTGATTTCATTAGTAGTTTTGTAAATATAGTCACAGTTCATGGTTAACAATAGCTTTAAATATCAACCCTTTTATCAATATTACTTGTCAACATGTTTGTGTAATTGTCTTGTCTCTGCTGCTGTAGAAGAAAGAAAGAAAGAAACTTCATGTAGTTGTTAACTATTCAGCAAAATGACAACACAGAACATATTCCAAATATTAGCCTCTTTCTTTCTTTCTTTCCTTCTGTGCTGCGTGTGCTCTTCAGCTGCTATTAATACAGGCAGCTTGGATGTCATGATATCATTCTAAAGCAGTCGTACTTGGCAGGCAGTGGTATAAAAAGAATAAAAGCAGCCTGGAGCTCATCTCTCCTGATAATGCCCTCCTGCAGTCCTTGCTGTGGAATTGTGAACACTCTGAGACACAGGGGCTGATTGTGTCAGGGTTTGCTGAAACATTACAGGAAATGACACGACCACACAGCAAATAGATAGTCATGTGAAGGACAGCCCACTTGCACAAAAGTGTGTGCTGCAGATGGCAGGTGTTTTATATTCACTACTGTATGAGTTCTCTGTGATGAGCTGATAGTGCTAGACAGTGAATTGTAGCAGGTGGTGAGATGATGTGTTCTTATGTATGTGCAGGGAAGGTTGTGGTGGGCAGGGTTATTGTAGAGGAGAGAGGTGATCTGCAGCACTGTGTATGCTGGCTGCACAGAAGTACACAGCACTGTCTTCAGCTGTTAAACCGGAGATGGTTAAAAAGCCCTTCTCTGTTGCTTTTCCAGTCATTTTAAATCTTGCTTTAAACTTTTCTTCAGGGTATATTTCGCCATACTGATACCCAATCAGTTCCAAAGCTCCTTTCCTTGTTTGCTGGTACCAGTACATGTATTGATAGTTGCTATCATCATGAGAGCACTGGAGTTCAGCAGAGTGTCCAGGACTCTCATACAGTGAAGGAGGGGACTGGACAATATTGATACCATCCGAGAAATCTATGGACAGAGACAGGATAAATAGTATTGCAATTACATCCAATTATAAACTCGTCTAGATACAAAACACTGCAATCTGATTTGGAAACAAACACTAATCCTGATATCAGAATGCATCTGTCTTCTTTGTTTATTCATACTGCACAGAATTAAAAACATGTAAGTGTTTTTTTACTTCAAATTATTTGGAGGTTCTTACCTGGGAGACACAGCAGCAATGCCGTGAACACAATAAAAACTCCAGCCATCTTCACATGCCTGTGCTGGAGAGAGAGGAGCAGCACAGCAGGCCTGCCTGGGGTTTCATTGCAGAAAGAGCATGACAAGACAGGAAGTGACATCACAGAAGAAGGCAAAGCAAACAGGGCAGCTGTGTGGAGTAGTGGTTAGGGCTCTGGACTCTTGACCAGAGGGTCATGGGTTCAATCCCTGATCGGGAACATTGCTGCTGTACCCTTGAGCAATTTACTTTACCTAGATTGCGCCAGTAAAAACCCAACTGTATAAATGGGGAATTGTATGTACAAATAATGTGTAATAAAAATAATGTAATTGTATGTAAAAATAATGTGATATATTGTAACTAGTGTAAGTCGCCCTGGATAAGGGCGTCTGCAAAGAAATAAATAATATTAATGTCAAACAGGTGCCAGTGTGTCATCATCATTATTTGTTTTGTAATGTTGCCCCCTGCTGGTCACTTCCTCTTACTACAAATCAGCCAAGACACAATAAAATACAGAAGCAGACCCCGTAAGAAATTCAATACTAAGAACATGTAGATGGTATGTAGTGTCCCTTTAAAAGGACTTCACCTCTCGCCCTCTCCGCTCCTCCTCTACTGGCTGACTGGTCATGCCTTCACTCCTCTCTCCATTCTCCAAGCCTGCTCCTTCTCATCCCTAGCCCCTCTGTGGAGGAACCAGCTGCCGGAGAACTTCAGGACTGCTCCGCCTCTCACTGCCTCTCGCCGCCTTCTCAAGACCCCCCTGTTCAGACTGCGCTTGTAGATCTCCTGATCCACCCCTCCTCCTATGCACTGGACTCGCCTGACCTCAGCACCACATTACTGGATCCTCAGCTGATGCACTATCATTACACTATTGCACTGCTAATATGTCATTGTAGATATAACTTGTCTTAATCCTAAATTGTTACTTCTTATCTTATATTGTATTCTAGTAGTATTTGCACTTACCATAAAGTACACTGTATTTAAATATTGTGTTTTGCCATTTAACACCTGTAAGTCGCCATGGATAAAGGCATCTGGTAACATTACTATTTGTTTTGTAATGTTGCCCTCTGCTGGTCACTATTATTACAACATACCAGCAGTCCCTCAAGGGCTCAAGGGTTAGATTGGAAAGCCAGGTGGTGAGATGATTCTCAAGTAAACACTGGCAAGGCTGTGGGTAGGCATGGTTATTGTAGAGGAGAGGAGAGGTAAGAGCCCCCCTTTGAAATCAACACACTAAAGCCAGCGAATCATTCATCATTGACCAAGTGAAACAAACTCCCTGACAAAGAACTATGCCTTTGATATAAGCCTTGTGAAGACATCCTGGGATCTGAAACAGAGAGTTCTCTGTGATGAGCTGATAGTGCTAGACAGTGAATTGAAGCAGGTGGTGAGATGACGTGTTCTCATGGCAGCGCTGAGAAGGTTGTGGGTAGGCAGGGTTATTGTAGAGGAGAGAGGTGATCTGCAGCACTGTGTATGCTGGCTGCACAGAAGTACACAGCACTGTCTTCAGCTATTAAATTGAAGATGGTTAAAGAACCTGCCTTTTCTGCATCTCCAGTTAAATTGAATCTTTTCTTAAACTTCTCTTCTGGGTATACATATTTATTGTTAAGATATCCAATAAGTTCCAAAGCTCCTTTACTTGTTAGCTGGTACCAGTACATGTAGGAATATCTGCTATCCCCGTGATAGCACTGGAGTTCAGCAGAGTGTCCAGGACTCTCAAACAGTGAAGGAGGAGACTGGCGTACGTTACCATCAGAGAAATCTGTGGACAGGGAGATTTAGGAAGTGAAATTAAAAAAGAAAGAAAACAATAACATTGGTTAAGAAAAAATAACTAATAGTGTCAGATGTAATTTTTAAAAACAAAATTTTTATCAAGTAAAAAACAAATCCTTTGGAGGTTCTTACCTGTGAGACACAGCAGCAATGCCGTGAACACAATAAAAACTCCAGCCATCTTCACGTGCCTGTGCTGGAGAGAGAGGAGCAGCACAGCAGGCCTGCCCGGGGTTTCATTGTAAAGATACAGGAAGTGACATCACAGCAACAAGGTGAAGCAAATGAATGATGAGTTAAAATATCCCTTGGGGGCCTCTGCATAACAATAATAATAATAATAATAATAATAATAATATAATAATATATAATAATAATAACCTAATATTTGAATGTTGATTCATTTTCAGTTAGCTGCAAAGAACACAATAGATCAACCCCCTGAGACTGGAGGAGCGTGGGAGCGCACTCCAGCACCAGAGAGAACATTGTGCAGTTTTCTGATTCTATTAAATCTATATGGGCTTACAGGAAAGAAAACAATGAAAACTTGAGATTACAGAGGAGGGCTGGCAGCTGATATGGAAGAATACTCGTAGTGACTCTGGTGAAGTGGCATTACAATGAACACAGTCCAAGACGTTCAATGCAGTGTTCTGGACGCCAGTACAATTACATGAGATCATGCATATGAAATGCTGGACATCATGTTGACACCACACTTTGGGTCTGGATAAGACTTCATTAGAAATAATAGACTTTTACAATGTACAAGGACTGTAACTATATGTATTGTGTAAGCAGCTGTACAGTAATCATCAGTGTTAAATAAACCTGACTAATACAAATAGAAAAACAGATTCCCTTCAATTATATCTTTTACCTATTTTTGTTACCACGTCGCCCCCTGCAGCTCACTTCCATTACTACAGCACTAGAGCTGGTAGAAGAGAAGGCAGAGTGCTTTTTGCCAGGTGCTGCAGTGGGATTGTATCACTGTGTTTGCTCGCTGAGCAGAAGTACAGGGCACTGTCACCCGGCTCCAGATTCTTAATCTTTAAAGATCCCTTGGTTACTGCAGATCTGTTGACTTCATATCTCTCTTCATTGAAGTCCTTTTCTAATTGTGGGTCACTACCAAACATAGAGAATACCAGTAACTGAATCCCTTGTCCTCTCAGCTGACGGTACCAGTACATTTGGGTGTAGGTGCTGTCCCCATCGTGCTCACAGAACATCCCTGCAGAACCTCCTGCTCCCTGCAGGGGGACCTGGGGGGTTTGAGAGACTCCAATCCCCTGACTGGGGTCTGCAACATAAAATACATTGGAAATATGAGAGACAGTGCAAATCACCAGAACTCAAAAAGGGACAAAAAACACCCTTTAGAGTTACAAAAGAAAGAATAAACTACCTCTCTGACGGGTTTATTTATACTTTTATACTTTAAGAGCATTTTATTTCTCATTTTCACTTCTCAATAAGAAAAGCTTTGATCAAAGCTATTGACAAAGGGTTTATTTTCAGTAATTGAATTATCAAATACATTTTTATTTAAAGACACAATGAAAATCTATGTGGTTTGTTCATGATAATTATTTAATAAAAGAAAATAGCAACGCAAAAGTAATACAAATACATTTTAAAACATTTATCTATCAGACTGATCTTTCTTTCACAGGTTTCCTTCTGTGCTGCGTGTGCTCTTCAGCTGCTATTAATACAGGCAGCTTGTATGTCATGATATCATTCTAAAGCAGTCGTACTTGGCAGGCAGTGGTATAAAAAGAATAAAAGCAGCCTGGAGCTCATCTCTCCTGATAATGCCCTCCTGCAGTCCTTGCTGTGGAATTGTGAACACTCTGAGACACAGGGGCTGATTGTGTCAGGGTTTGCTGAAACATTACAGGAAATGACACGATCACACTGCAAATAAATAGCAAATGAACCAGTCATGTGACAGCCCACTTGCACAAAAGTGTGTGCTGCAGATGGCAGGTGTTTCATATTCATGCCTGTATGAGTTATCTGTGATGAGCTGATAGTGCTAGACAGTGAATTGAAGCAGGTGGTGAGATGACGTGTTCTCATGTAAGCGAAGGGAAGGTTGTGGGTAGGCAGGTTTATTGTAGAGGAGAGAGGGGTTCTGCAGCACTGTGTATGCTTGCTGCACAGAAATACACAGCGCTGTCTTCAGCTCTTACTCTAGAGATTGTTATAGAGCCTGTCTTTCTTGCATCGCCACTTAAATTGAACCATAGCTTGAACTTATCTTCAGGGACTATAGCTGCATTCTGGAGATATCCAATCAGTTCCAAAGCTCCTTTACTTCTTTGCTGGTACCAGTACATGAAGGGATAGCTGCTATCACCGTGATAGCACTGGAGTTCAGCAGAGCGTCCAGGACTCTCAATCAGTGAAGGAGGGGACTGGACAATGTTGATACAATTTAAATCTGTGGACAGAGACAGGATAAAATAGCATTGCAATTACAAACAATTACAAAGCAGCAATAAATAAAACAAAATCCACTTTGAAAAAAATTACTAATCTTTATATCACTTTCTATGTAATATTTTAGTGTCAGTCTTGTTGCTATCTGGCTTCAAATCCTTTGGAGGTTCTTACATGGGAGACACAGCAGCAATGCCGTGAACACAATAAAAACTCCAGCCATCTTCACGTGCCTGTGCTGGAGAGAGAGGAGCAGCACAGCAGGCCTGCCCGGGGTTTCATTGCAAAGATACAGGAAGTGACATCACAGCAACAAGTTGAAGCAAGTGATCAACACAATTTTTTTTGTGCTCCAAAAAGGATTGGGCAGCATTTTGCATTAAATATTCCTGAGTATAGATAATTTTTTAATTCATTAACTTTTTTCATGTACTATTGTTATTATTAGTAATATGCTACAGTATATGAATCAGCTCTAGTTCCAGCCTCTAGTTAATTGTAGTCAATACAAAATAAGTCATTAGTACTCAATGTTGGTTAAAAAGTCATCAATCCTTGCTGTGTCATCACATGTTAATTGTGACTTTCCAAAGCATGTTCCTACAATTCCCAGTGTGTCTTTTAAACCTAGGGTAAGGGCCCCCTTTGAAATCCCCACTCTAAAGCCAGAGAATCATTCATCATTGAACAAGAGAAACACACTTGTGACAAAGAACAATGCCTTTGATATAAGCCATGTGAAGACATCCTGGGATCTGAAACAGGGAGGAAAGCAGCGAGCCTCAGATATCCATGACCTCTTCATGTTGCACTGTGTTCCAAACAATACAGTCCTGTTCCTTTGAACAAATATTATGTGTTTATTTTTATTTAGCAGACGCCTTTATCCAAGGCGACTTACAGAGACTAGGGTGTGTGAACTATGCATCAGCTGCAGAGTCACTTACGTCTCACCCGAAAGACGGAGCACAAGGTGGTTAAGTGACTTGCTCAGGGTCACACAATGAGTCAGTGGCTGAGGTGGGATTTTGAACCGGGGACCTCCTGGTTACAAGCCCCTTTCTTTAACCACTCCACCACACAGCCTCCTGAAATATTATACAAATAACAAATGAGGAAGGAGAGATTACTGCTGCCTTAAGCTTCATTCTAATGATTTATAATGTCACTAGAACCTTAATGTATTAAAATACATAGTAATTCAGCTGATCATGTATTGATACCTTGGTTAGTGGTGAACCAATAAAGAATTGAATTACACTGAATAGTATTACTCAAGTTGTTTTTGCTGGTTTTTAAAAATCAATCTGAGAACTAGCATTTACAAGAAAAGTGGAAAATAAAAACTATTTAATTAGAAATAACAGTTTTTACGATGTAAAGGACTGTAACTATATGTATTGTGTAAGCAGCTGTATAGTAATCATCAGTGTTAAATAAACCTGAGTAATACAAATAGAAAAACAGATTCCCCTTCAATTATATCTTTTACCTATTTCTGTTACCATGTCGCCCCCTGCAGCTCACTTCCATTACTACAGCACTAGAGCTGGTAGAAGAGAAGGCAGAGTGCTTTTTGCCAGGTGCTGCAGTGGGATTGTATCACTGTGTTTGCTCGCTGAGCAGAAGTACAGGGCACTGTCACCCGGCTCCAGTTTCTTAATCTTCAAAGATCCCTTGGTTACTGCAGATCTGTTGACTTCATATCTATCTTTACTGAAGTCCTTTTCAAATTCTGGATCTTTATAAAACTCTGAGAATACTAGTAACTGAATCCCTTGTCCTCTCAGCTGACGGTACCAGTACATTTGGGTGTAGCTGTTGTCCCCATCGTGCTCACAGAACATCCCTGCAGAACCTCCTGCTCCCTGCAAGAGGACCTGGGGGGTTTGAGAGACTCCAATCCCCTGGCTGGGGTCTGCAACATAAAATACATTGGAAATATGAGAGACAGTGCAAATCACCAGAACTCAAAAAGGGACAAAAAACACCCTTTAGAGTTACAAAAGAAAGAATAAACAACCTCACTGACGGGTTTATTTATACTTTTATACTTTAACAGCATTTTATTTCTCATTTTCACTTCTCAATAAGTAAAACTTTGATCACAGCTATTGACAAAGAGTTTATTTTCGGTAATTGAATTATCGTACACATTATTTTTTTTAAAGACACAATGAAAATGTATGTGGTTTGTTCATGATAATTATTTTAAAAAAGAAAATAGCAACACAAAAGTAAAACAAATACATTTTAAAACATTTATCTATCAGACTGATCTTTCTTTCACAGGTTTCCTTCTCTGCTGCGTGTGCTCTTCAGCTGCTATTAATACAGGCAGCTTGGATGTCATGATATCATTCTAAAGCAGTCGTACTTGGCAGCCAGTGGTATAAAAAGAATAAAAGCAGCCTGGAGCTCATCTCTCCTGATAATGCCCTCCTGCAGTCCTTGCTGTGGAATTGTGAACACTCTGAGACACAGGGGCTGATTGTGTCAGGGTTTGCTGAAACGTTACAGGAAATGACACGACCACACTGCAAATGAATCAGTCATGTGAAGGACAGCCCACTTGCACAAAAGTGTGTGCTGCAGATGGCAGGTGTTTCACACTCACTCCTGTGTGACTTCTCTGTGATCAGCTGATAGTGCTAGACAGTGAATTGTAGCAGGTGGTGAGATGACGTGTTTTCATGTAAGTACAGGGAAGGTTGTGGGTAGGCAGGGTTGTTGTAGAGGAGAGAGGGGATCTGCAGTACTGTTTATGCTGGCTGCACAGAAGTACACAGCACTGTCTTCAGCTCTTACACTGGAGATGGTTAAAGAACCTGCCTTTCTTGCATTTCCAGTTAAATTAAAACTTTTCTTAAACTTCTCTTCTAGGTTTACTCTTTCATTGTAAAGATATCCAATCAATTCCAAAGCTCCTTTCCGTGATTGCTGGTACCAGTACATCTGGTCATAGTTGCTAATATTATGAGAACACTGGAGTTCAGCAGAGTGTCCAGGACTCTCAAACAGTGAAGGAGGGGACTGGCGAACGTTACCGTCAGAGAAATCTGTGGACAGGTAGAGGATTAGAACGTGAAATTAAAAAAGAAACAAAACAATAAGATTGGTTTGGAAACAACAACTAATAGTAGCAGATGTAATATCTTTGTTTTAATTTTTTATCAAGTAAAAAATAAATCCTTTGGAGGTTCTTACCTGGGAGACACAGCAGCAATGCCGTGAACACAATAAAAACTCCAGCCATCTTCACGTGCCTGTGCTGGAGAGAGAGGAGCAGCACAGCAGGCCTGCCCGGGGTTTCATTGCAAAGATACAGGAAGTGACATCACAGCAGAAGGTGAAGCAAATCTGTTATATGTCAAAAAGTTGACAGTGTCATCACTTTTTTTTTAGTAATGATGCCCCCTCTTGATCACTTCCTATTACTACCACCAAGAGCCAAGATACACTAAAACACAGAAGACCCCGTAAGAAATTCAATATTAAGATCATGTAGATGGTATGTAGTGTCCCTTGAAATGGACTCCACCACAGTCAAGGTGAAAATAAATCAATCTGCACAAATGATAAGAGACCTGCAAGCTAGCTGTTATGCTAGTGTGACGTAAGCCAATGCTTTTTAAAGCTGTAGTCATGACCCCTTTAAGAAATCTAAGTACTATCTCACCATGATGCTAAATTACTGATGAATCCCCCTTTTATAGTAGACTGCTGGATCATGTATTTGAAAGATTGAACCCCCACTCTCACACAAACACAGAAGAGATTCCACTACAGACCTCCAGCAGCCTGATCACAGACACTAAATACAAACCCTCAGGGGCAACCAGCAGCAGCTATAGGGCTGAGAGGGAGTGACAAAGCCAGGTGGTGGGATGACGTGGTCTCATGAAAACTACAGTAAGGTTGTGGCTAGGAAGGGTTAATGTAGAGGAGAGAAAGTGACATCACAGAAAAAAGTGAGCTAAATATATTAAGAATGCCTCTTAGCTAGCTCAACTCCCTGTCTTCCACAGATAAAGCTTTAAATCTGCAGGCCATCGTTGTTTGTTTTGGTGTTGATTGTGTTTTGTTGTCTTCATGTACTGGTGGTAGAGTTTGTTTTTATAAATTGAGGTTAGCAGTTTTATCATCAACCTTATTATACACAGGGAATCTTACTAAACACAGGTCTCATGCCACTACCTCAACTTATAAGAATACTGTAAAACACCAAAGTGTAGAGAAACATTCAGTAATTTACACAGCCAAAATGTGATTGATGTAGGCAGTATGAGGGGGACTCTGTTAGAGAGAAATACATTAGTGGAAGATTCTTGGGCTCCTATTTTGAAACAATATCAAAAACCCATTCCTTCAGAGAGGGATGCATTCATGTAAACAGTATAAAACCATCAAGAAACTATTCAGAACAATAATTGAACTGCTCCTTCCTGTAGCTCAGCTGTGTCGTGCTAGTTTCATACTGTTTATTCCTTTTAGAAATGTGTCTTTGTATTTGTACCTGCTTCACAAAGTCATCTCTTACTGCCCCCTGATGCACACCTTTTTGATACATCACTAGAACTGGTAGAATCATTTTCAATGTTTTAATACAATCTGATTTATTTGTGATGGTGTACATCAGGCAATAGTTCTTCTACCTGATTAGAAATCAGACCTTCTTGGCTTACCAGTTTGTTTACATTCCCTAAAGGCAATGTCAGCTGCAGGCACAAACATTGCCTCCCTCCTTGAAACTCTCTTGTCTCTGTCAATCTGTCTACCATCTGCAGCAGAAGGAGGTTATTACCGTCTTGCACAAAGGCTGCTGTACCTCAGCAGAGCAAAACAAAAATGAAGTCAAATAGAAATAATATCTCCTTTCCCTCTGCATGACACGTGTGATGCTTATAATACTTCCACACACTGGCCACTAAACTGAAACGTGGTTAAACGTTTCAAACCGCACTGCATCTTCAAGGGCATCTTGTGGGAACATGTCTTTATGTAGTTTGATTTGTGTCCAAGCAGGAGCTCATTAAAAGTAAAGCAGATGGGAGATGCAGCTTTAGCATGAATGCACATGAATGACACTTTACATTGCAGTGTCAGTATCTCTGTGATAAGCTGACACAGTGCCAGACTGTTAAGGGTGGTTTGAAGCAGGTGGTGAGAGAAGCACTGGGAAGGTTGTGCGTAGGCAGGGTTATTGTAGAGGAGAGAGGTGATCTGCAGCACTGTGTATGCTGGCTGCACAGAAGTACACAGCGCTGTTTTCAGCTGTTACACTGGAGATGGTTAAAGAACCTGCTTTTCTTGCATCTCCAGTTAAATTAAAACTTTTCTTAAACTTCTCTTCTAGGTTAACATCTGTATAGCTAAGATATCCAATCAATTCCAAAGCTCCTTTCCGTGATTGATGGTACCAGTACATCTGGTTATAGTTGCTAATATTATGAGAACACTGAAGTTCAGCAGAGTGTCCAGGACTCTGAAACAGTGAAGGAGGGGACTGGCGAACGTTACCATCAGAGAAATCTGTGGACAGGGAGAGGATTAGAAAGCGAAATTAAAAAAAGAAAGAAAGCAATAACATTGGTTAGGAAACAATAAGTAATAGTAGCAGATGTAATTTCTTTGTTTTAATTTTTTATCAAGTAAAAAATAAATCCTTTGGAGGTTCTTACATAGGAGACACAGCAGCAATGCCGTGAACACAATAACAACTCCAGCCATCTTCACGTGCCTGTGCTGGAGAGAGAGGAGCAGCACAGCAGGCCTGCCCGGGGTTTCATTGCAAAGATACAGGAAGTGACATCACAGCAGAAGTTGAAGCAAATAAGTTGCCAAGATGTTGTAACTATTTGTTTTATAATGTTGCCCTCTGCTGGTCACTTTTTAATACAACATACCAGCAGTCCCTCAAGAGCTCAAAGATTACATTGAAAAAGCCAGGTGGTGAGATGAAGTTTTCTCAAGTAAACACTGGCAAGGCTGTGGGGAGGCAGGGTTATTGTAGAGGAGACAGGGGATCTGCAGCACTGTGCTTTGCTGGCTGCACAGTAGTAAATGGCGCTGTCTTCCTTTGCTAAATTTGAGATGGTTAAAGTGCCCCTCTGAGTTGCTTGTTTAGTGAAATTGAATCGTGTTTTAAAATCATCTTCATAGGTTGGTGCTTGTGTCTTGTAAGCATATCCGATCTGTTTGAAAACTCCTTCTCCTCTTGATTGCTGATACCAGTACATGTAGCTATAGCTGCTATCATCATGATTGCACTCAAGCACTGCAGACTGTCCAGGTCTTTCACCCACTGGAGGGGACTGCTCAATACTGATGCCCTCCGAGGGATCTGTACAGGGAACGCAATACAGTTAGGGAAGATTACACAGAAATGAAATAACAGAAATAACACACCCTATTCAAAAGAGACCAACAAAAAACTAGAAACGTGGAATGAATATCAAACTGGATTCACTGAATCAAAACAGACTTTAAAAAGTATTTAAACAACTCGGGACTGAAAGCTTTGAACGGGGCTCAGTATATCAATTGCATCTATTCAGTGTGTTTCTTCTTTAACAATCTTTCTTTCAGTGTAATACAGGGGATCTTACCTGGGAGACAGAGCAGGAATGCAGTTAAGACAACGAATACTCCAGCCATCGTGTAGAGAGAATACAAACCAGCATGATACTCACAGCACTACATGGGAGTGGAGTTACACAGGAAATGACAACAGCAGGCAGTGCAAAAGGGAAGGTTGTTATTCTATTGTATGACAAGTGGAACCCACTGCTCCCATTGATGTGCACTAGGGTTCCACACAGATGCATCAATAATCTATGTGGTTGTTGACGTGGTAAATGGTAAAGATACCCTGTCATAAACTGCTGCATCTGCTATCACTGTGGAAATGTGAATGAGCGTGTTTACCCTTAAGTGACATCACTGTAAATATTGCAAGGGAGCAGGTCAGTTGTTACTGTGGATTGCAAGACGACAGAAAGTAAAGCAGCTGTTTGAGAATACCCTTGCTGTAAAAACTATACTAAAGTTAAACACAAAGAGCAAGTGAGCTGCTTAAATGTCTAACTGAATTAATTCCCATCCTTTTTTTGATCCCAGCTATGTCCAAAGACAACGCGTGTCCGCCCTCCACATTAATAAATATAGTTGGTGAACTGGATGTCATGAGCCAGCTCAATCGCACAACACAGCGCAACAACATATATAGCAACAAGTTGTTGATGCCCTGTCAGAAATTACTAAATAAAATTGCAAATGAACGTATTGGTTGTGTTTTAATTGTTTGAATCTTTAATATTTAACACAACAGTAAATCTAACACAACTTAATAGAAAGGAGAGAATCTCTGACAGCACGATCCTCCTCAGATCTCTGCAGTCCAATTGAAACTGCTGGCTGAGGTAACCTTCACAGTTGCCAAGTCTGCTTATAATAAGCTGGATTGGGCTTGTTCTTTGAGAGTCACGGGTTGGAATTTGCATAATCACCCATACTCTAACATGGGTTGTGCTTGTTTTGAAAGGCAGTGCTGCTTCTTTTTCTCGTGAGACGGCAGCACTGGTAACCTTCCCTGTCTGTCTCACAGGCAGCCACTGATTCCTGAACACCTCATTTTGTTGTTGACAGGAGTTTGTGCAGGATACAGCAGGCAGAGGCAATTTTGGGAATGAATTAATGCTGCACTTCAGTCCGTTTCATGTGCCCACTACCCATATTTGCTTCCTCAGCAGCTGTCAGTCGTCTGGACAGGTAGGGTTTCTATGTGAGGGTAGTATACACAGCATCACCTGATCCCTTATATGCTGTATTGCCTGAATGAAAGGGAAATTTATATATCTCAGCCATGGTGATCTGCAGTACCTGTTGGTCAGTTTCATTTTATACCTCCGAGTTTTAATTTAATTAATGAGTTATAAGACCAAAACAATTTGGGTAAGAGCAGTAAAACACATTATTAACCAAGCAGGCACGAGGTATTTTGCTTTATTACAGCAGCTTAGATTCATTCGTGTACCAGTTATCTGCACATGGAAACCACATTTTCACAAGTAATCTTCAAAAACACATACCTAATCGACATATCAACCACCACCTTTCCCATTCATTTATTATTTATTTCTTAGCAGACACTCTTATACAGGGTGACTTACAATTGTTACAAGATATCACATTATTTTTATATACAATTACATAATTGTTTTACACATTATTTTTACATACAATTACCCATTTATACAGATGGGTTTTTACTGGAGCAATCTAGGTAAAGTACCTTGCTCAAGGGTACAGCAGCAGTGTCCCCCAACTGGGATTGAACTCACGCCCCTCCGGTCAAGAGTCCAGAGCCCTAACCACTACTCCACACTGCATTTCCATGACGTCGAGTGAAAAGCCTGGTTTACTCGAGTGAAATAAACTGAGCGAAGAAACCACAAAAAATATTTTACACAAGACATTATTCTCAAGCAAAAATCTCGAGCTAAAAAATAACACATGTGGAAACTCCACCAATGTCACTCATCCCCATGGTAAGGAGGACATTGATTATCATGCTTGCAGTGTTCTGGATGGATAATGAACATTCCTCAGTGATTATCATCTCTGTTTCATGTGAGTATCGCTGCAGTCACCATGATGGCAGACTGTCCTAGTGTTTTACTCAGTGAAGGAGGGGCTGGTCAGCACTGATACTGGGTCTGTGTACATAGGCAGTAATGAAAAAGAAACAGCAAATATGAAGAAAAAAAATCAAAAAATACAATAAGAATCATTCTGTAGGTGTGTTTTGTGTCACTCTTTGTATGATTTAGAGATTTGCACACGGGAGACACAGCAGAAAAGCAGGGAATGCAACTGAAACTCCAGCCGTGTTGACGTCTCGGGCTGGAGAGAGAGGAGCAGCACAGCAGCACTGCCCTGCATTGAGTCTCATGAATATCACAAGACAGGAAATGACAGCACAGCAGGTGCTGGTGCCAATAAACCACGTTGAAAAAGCCAGGTGTTGAGATGAAGTTTTCTCATGTAAGTTGTAGCTAGGAACAGTTATTGTAGAGGAGAGAGGTGATCTGCAGCACTGTGTATGCTGGCTGCACAGAAGTACACAGCACTGTCTACAGCTGTTAAATCAGAGATGGTTAAAAAGCTGTTCTCTGTTGCTTTTCCAGTCATTTTGAATCTTTCTTTAAACTTTTCTTCAGGGTATATTTCGCCATACTGATACCCAATCAGTTCCAAAGCTCCATTCCTTGTTTGCTGGTACCAGTACATGCGGTCATAGCTGCTATCACCGTGATAGCACTGGAGTTCAGCAGACTGTCCAGGACTCTCAATCAGTGAAGGAGGGGACTGGACAATCTTGATACCAGCTGAGAAATCTGTGGACAGGGAAAGGATAAAAAAGGATTGCAATTAGAAAATAATATAAAAGACAGTTAGAAATAAAACAACAACATGTGAACTCTTCATATCAGTATCTATTTTTTCTGTCACACCATAATAATATGTATCCCCCCCAAAAATGCAGTAGTTTAGTGTCGTTGCTGTTAATATCTGGCCTGCTCTTTGTAGGAACTTACCTGGGAGACACAGCAGCAATGCCATGAACACAATAAAAACTCCAGCCATCTTCACGTGCCTGTGCTGGAGAGAGAGGAGCAGCACAGCAGGCCTGCCCAGGGTTTCATTGCAAAGATACAGGAAGTGACATCACAGCAGAAGGTGAAGCAAGTGAATGATGAGTTCAATATCCATTGGGGGCCTCTGCATAATAATAATAATAATAATAATAATAATAATAATAATAATAATAATAATAATAATAATAATTAGTAATGAGATAAAAGACATACATTCAAACCTAAAGTCAAACTAATCTTTGAATGTTGATTCATTTTCAATCAGCTGTAAAGAACACAATAGAGCAACCCCCTGAGACTGGAGGAGCGTGGGAGCGCACTCCAGCACCAGAGAGAACATTCTGCATTTTTCTGATTCTATTAAATCTATATGGGCTTACAGGAAAGAAAACAATGAAAGCTTGAGATTACAGAGGAGGGCTGGCAGCTGATATGGAAGAATACTCGTAGTGACTCTGGTGAAGTGACATTACAATGAACACAGTCCAAGACATTCAATGCAGTGTTCTGGACGCCAGTACAATTACATGAGATCATGCATATGAAATGCTGGACATCATTAATTAGAAATAATAGACTTTTACAATGTACAAGGACTGTAACTATATGTATTGTGTAAGCAGCTGTACAGTAATCATCAGTGTTAAATAAACCTGAGTAATACAAATAGAAAAACAGATTTCCTTCAATTATATCTTTTACCTATTTCTGTTACCATTTCGCCCCCTGCAGCTCACTTCCATTACTACAGCACTAGAGCTGGTAGAAGAGAAGGCAGAGTGCTTTTTGCCAGGTGCTGCAGTGGGATTGTATCACTGTGTTTGCTCGCTGAGCAGAAGTACAGGGCACTGTCACCCGGCTCCAGATTCTTAATCTTTAAAGATCCCTTGTTTGCTGTAAGTCTGTTGACTTCATATCTCTCTTCATTGAAGTCCTTTTCAAATTGTGGTGCACTACCAAACATAGAGAATACCAGTAACTGAATCCCTTGTCCTCTCAGCTGACGGTACCAGTACATTTGGTTGTATTCAACGCCACCATCGTGCTCACAGAACATCCCTGCAGAACCTCCTGCTCCCTGCAAGAGGACCTGGGGGGTTTGAGAGACTCCAATCCCCTGACTGGGGCCTGCAAAATAAAAAAAATAAAAAGTGGAAATATGTGAGATAAATATAGAACCTAAAATGCCTTGAAAACCTACTGATTTAATTTGTATTTTTGTAAATATAGTCACAGTTCATGGTTAATAATAGCTTTAAATATCAACCCTTTTATAAATATCACACGTCAGTGTAATTCTATTGTTTCTGCTGTTGTTGAAGAAAGAAAGAAAGAAAGAAAAAAAGAAAGAAAGAAAAAAAGAGACTTCATGTAGTTGTTAACTATTCTGCAAAAATGACAACACAGAACATATTCCAAATATCAGCCTCTTTCTTTCTTTCTTTCCTTCTGTGCTGCGTGTGCTCTTCAGCTGCTATTAATACAGGCAGCTTGGATGTCATGATATCATTCTAAAGCAGTCGTACTTGGCAGCCACTGGTATAAAAAGAATAAAAGCAGCCTGGAGCTCATCTCTCCTGATAATGCCCTCCTGCAGTCCTTGCTGGGGAATTGTGAGACACTCTGAGACACAGGGGCTGATTGTGTCAGGGTTTGCTGAAACGTTACAGGAAATGACAGGACCACACAGCAAATAAATACCAAATGAACCAGTCATGTGACGGACAGCCCACTTACACAAAAGTGTGTGCTGCAGATGGCAGGTGTTTCACACTCACTCCTGTGTGAGTTCTCTGTGTTGAGCTGATAGTGCTAGACAGTGAATTGAAGCAGGTGGTGAGATGACGTGTTCTCATGTAAGCGCAGGGAAGGTTGTGGCTAGACAGGGTTATTGTAGAGGAGAGAGGTGATCTGCAGCACTGTGTATGCTGGCTGCACAGAAGTACACAGCACTGTCTTCAGCTGTTACACTGGAGATGGTTAAAGATCCTGCATTTTCTGCATCGCCAGTTAATTTGAATCTTTCCTCAAACTTCTCTTCTGGTTTTACATCTTTATATCTAAGATATCCAATCAGTTCCAAAGCTCCTTTCCTTCTTTGCTGGTACCAGTACATGTAGGAATATCTGCTATCCCCGTGATAGCACTGGAGTTCAGCAGACTGTCCAGGACTCTCAAACAGTGAAGGAGGAGACTGGCGAATGTTACCATCAGAGAAATCTGTAGACAGGGAGAGGATTAGGAAGTGAAATTAAAAAAGAATGAAAAAAATAAGAAAAAAAAAACTAATTGTGTCAGGTGTAATTTAAAAAAAAATGTTATTAAGTAAAAAAACAAATCCTTTGGAGGTTCTTACCTGGGAGACACAGCAGCAATGCTGTGAACACAATAAAAACTCCAGCCATCTTCACGTGCCTGTGCTGGAGAGAGAGGAGCAGCACAGCAGGACTGCCCGGGGTTTCATTGCAAAGATACAGCATGACAAGACAGGAAGTGACATCACAGCAGAAGGTTAAGCAAAAGTGTTGTTTGTCAGCAAGTTGCCAGGATGTTGTAACTATGTCAAGTTGTACACATTCACAACTTCTTAAACTCAACCTCTCTAAATCTGACCTTCTCTACTTTCCTTCTGCTTCCTCTCCCTCCTGTGACCCTCCATCTCAGTCTCCCTTGCCTCTATCACTCTCGCTCCATCTCCTTCTGCTAAAAACAGCCTAGGTGTTACTCTTGACCCCTTCCCCTCCTTCTCTCAACACATCTCCTCCCTGTCACGCACTTGCTGCTTCTTTCTTAGCAACATCATAAGAATCTGTCCTTTCCTCACTACTTACTCCACCCAACTCCTGGTCCAAACTCTTGTACTCTCCAGATTGTACCACTGTAACTGTCCCCTTGCTGGTCTCCCTGCTTCGGCAATCCGCCCCCTTCAGCTCATTCAAAATTCTGCTGCTCGTCTTGATTCTCCCAACCTCACTACTCTCATGCTACCCCTCTGCTTCACACTCTCCACTGGTTATCTATCTCTGCTCACATTCAATTCAGGACCCTTGTTCTTGCCTGTCACTCTCTCCGCCACACTGCCTCTTCCTACCTCCAATCCCTCATGTCTCCCTACACCCCCTCTCACCCTCTCCGCTCCTCCTCTACTGGTTGACTGGTCATGCCTTCACTCCACTCTTCATTCTCCCATTCCCACTCCTTCTCTTCCCCATCCCCTCTGTGGAGGAACCAGCTACCGGAGAACTTCAGGACTGCTCCGCCTCTCACTGTCTTCCACCACCTCTAGACCCTCCTGTTTAGACTGCACTTGTAGATCTCTTGATCCACCCCTCCTACTATGCACTGGACTTGCCTGACCTGAGCATCATGTTACTGGATTCTCAGCTGATGCACTATCCTTGCAATATGGCACACTTATGATGTCATTGTAGATACAAATTGTTTTAATACTAGCTTGTTACTTCTTATTTGATATTGTATTCTAGTAGTATTTGCAATCACTGTAAACTATACTTTATTTAAATATTGTTCTATTGTTCTTGCACTGTAACCTTGTATTGCCCTGTAACACCTGTAAGTCGCCTGCATAAAGGCCTTTGGAAACATTATTATTTGTTTTGAAATATTGCCCTCTGCTGGTCCTTCTTATTACAACATACCAGCAGTCCCTCAAGAGCTCAAGGGTTAGACTGGAAAAGCCAGGTGGTGAGATGACGTGTTCTCAACACTGGCAAGGCTGTGGCTTTGAAGGGTTTTTGTAGAGGAGAGAGGGGATCTGCAGCACTGTGCTTTGCTGGCTGCACAATAGTAAATGGCGCTGTCTTCCTTTGCTAAATTAGAGATGGTTAAACTGCCTCTCTCAGCTGCTTGTTTAGTGAAAGTGAATCGTGTTTTAAAATCATCTTCATAGGTTGCTGGTTGTGTCTGTAAAGCATGTCCGATCAGTTTGAAAGCTCCTTCTCCTCTTGATTGCTGATACCAGTACATGTAGTTATAGCTGCTATCATCATGATGGCACTCAAGCACTGCAGACTGCCCAGGTCTTTTACCCACTGGAGGGGACTGCTCAATACTGATGCCCTCCGTGGGATCTGTACAGGGAACGCAAAACAGTTAGGGAAGATTACACAGAAATAAAATAACAGAAATAACACACCCTATTCAAAAGAGACCAACAAAAAACTAGAAACGTGGAATGAATATCAAACTGGATTCACTGAATCAAAACAGACTTTAAAAAGTATTTAAATAACTCGGGACTGAAAGCTTTGAACGGGGCTCAATATATCAATTGTATCTATTCAGTGTGTTTCTTCTTTAACAATCTTTCTTTCAGTGTAATACAGGGGATCTTACCTGGGAGACAGAGCAGGAATGCAGTTAAGACAACGAATACTCCAGCCATCGTGTAGAGAGAATACAAACCAGCATGATACTCACAGCACTACATGGGAGTGGAGTTACACAGGAAATGACAACAGCAGGCAGTGCAAAAGGGAAGGTTGTTATTCTATTGTATGACAAGTGGAATCCACTGCTCCCATTGATGTGCACTAGGGTTCCACACAGATGCTACAATAATCTATGTGGTTGTTGACGTGGTAAATGGTAAAGATACCCTGTCATAAACTGCTGCATCTGCTATCACTGTGGAAATGTGAATGAGCTTGTTTACCCTTAAGTGACATCACTGTAAATATTGCAAGGGAGCAGGTCAGTTGTTACTGTGGATTGCAAGACGACGGAAAGTAAAGCAGCTGTTTGAGAATACCCTTGCTGTAAAACTATGCTAAAGTTAAACACGAAGAGCAAGTGAGCTGCTTAAATGTCTAACTGAATTCATTCCCGTCCTTTTTTTGATCCCAGCTATGTCCAAAGACAACGCGTGTCTGCCCTCCACGTTAATAAATATAGTTGGTGAGCTGGATGTCATAAGCCAGCTCAATCACCCAAAACAGCACATCAACATATATAGCAACAAGTTGTTGATGCCCTCTCAGAAATGATTAAATAAAATTGCAAATGAACGTATTGGTTGTGTTTTATTTGTTTGCATCATTAATATTTAACACAGCAGTAAATCCAACACAACTTAAAAGAAAGGAGAGAATCTCTGACAGCACAAGCCTCCTCAGATCTCTGCTGTCCAATTGAAACTGGCGGCTGAGGTAACCTTCACAGTTGCCAAGTCTGCTTATAATAAGCGGGATTGGGCTTGTTTTTTTGAGTTGCAGGTTGGAATTTGCATAATCACCCACTCTAACATGGGTTGTGCTTGTTTTGAAAGGCAGTGCCACTTCTTTTTCTTGTGAGACGGCAGCACTGGTAACCTTCCCTGTCTGTCTCACAGGCAGCCACTGATTCCTGAACACCTCATTTTGTTATTGACAAGAGTTTGTGCAGGATACAGCAGGCAGTGGCAATTTTGGGAATGAACTAATGCTGCACTTCAGTCCGTTTCATGTGCCCACTACCCATGTTTGCTTGGACAGGTAGGGTTTCTAGCCAGGGTAGTATACACAGCATCACCTGATCCCCTATATGTTGTATTTCCTGAATGAAAGGGAAATTTATATATCTCAGCCATGGTGATCTGCAGTACCTGTTGGTCAGTTTCATTTTATACCTCCGAGTTCATTTTTAATTAATGAGTTGTAAGACCAAAACAATTTGGGTAAGACCAGTAAAACACATTATTAACCAAGCAGGCACGAGGTATTTTGCTTTATTACAGCAGTTTAGATTCACTCGTGTACCAGTTCTCTGCACATGGAAACCACATTTTCACAAGTAATCTTCAAAAACACATAGCTAATTGACATATCAACCACCACCTTTCCCATTCATTTATTATTTATTTCTTAGCAGACACTCTTATACAGGGTGACTTACAATTGCTACAAGATATCACATTATTTTTATATACAATTACATTATTGTTTTACACATTATTTTTACATACAATTACCCATTTCTACAGTTGGGTTTTTACTGGAGCAATCTAGGTAAAGTACCTTGCTCAAGGGTACAGCAGCAGTGTCCCCCAACTGGGATTGAACTCACGCCCCTCCGGTCAAGAGTCCAGAGCCCTAACCACTACTCCACACAGCATTTCCATGACGTCGAGTGAAAAGCCTGGTTTACTCGAGTGAAATAAACTGAGCGAAGAAACCACAAAAAATATTTTACACAAGACATTATTCTCAAGCAAAAATCTCGAGCTAAAAAATAACACATGTGGAAACTCCACCAATGTCTCTCATCCCCATGGTAAGGAGGACATTGATTATCATGCTTGCAGTGTTCTGGATGGATAATGAACATTCCTCAGTGATTATCATCTCTGTTTCATGTGAGTATCGCTGCAGTCACCATGATGGCAGACTGTCCTAGTGTTTTACTCAGTGAAGGAGGGGCTGGTCAGCACTGATACTGGGTCTGTGTACATAGGCAATAATGAAAAAGAAACAGCAAATACGAATGAAAAAAATCATGAAATACAATAAGAATCATTCTGTAGGTGTGTTTTGTGTCACTCTTTGTATGATTTAGAGATTTGCACACGGGAGACACAACAGAAAAGCAGGGAATGCAACTGAAACTCCAGCCGTGTTGACGTCTCGGGGCTGGAGAGAGAGGAGCAGCACAGCAGCACTGCCCTGCATTGAGTCTCATGAATATCACAGGACAGGAAATGACAGCACAGCAGGTGCTGGTGCCAATAAACCACGTTGAAAAAGCCAGGTGTTGAGATGAAGTGTTCTCATGTAAGTTGTAGCTAGGAACAGTTATTGTAGAGGAGAGAGGTGATCTGCAGCACTGTGTATGCTGGCTGCACAGAAGTACACAGCACTGTCTACAGCTGTTAAATCAGAGATGGTTAAAAAGCCGTTCTCTGTTGCTTTTCCAGTCATTTTGAATCTTTCTTTAAACTTTTCTTCAGGGTATATTTCGCCATACTGATACCCAATCAGTTCCAAAGCTCCATTCCTTGTTTGCTGGTACCAGTACATGCGGTCATAGCTGCTATCACCGTGATAGCACTGGAGTTCAGCAGAGCGCTCAGGACTCTCAAACAGTGAAGGAGGGGACTGGACAATCTTGATACCAGCTGAGAAATCTGTGTACAGGGAAAGGATAAAAAAGGATTGCAATTAGAAAATAATATAAAAGACAGTTAGAAATAAAACAACAACATGTGAACTCTTCATATCAGTATCTATTTTTTCTGTCACACCATAATAATATGTATCCCCCCCAAAAATGCAGTAGTTTAGTGTCGTTGCTGTTAATATCTGGCCTGCTCTTTGTAGGAACTTACCTGGGAGACACAGCAGCAATGCCGTGAACACAATAAAAACTCCAGCCATCTTCACGTGCCTGTGCTGGAGAGAGAGGAGCAGCACAGCAGGCCTGCCCAGGGTTTCATTGCAAAGATACAGGAAGTGACATCACAGCAGAAGGTGAAGCAAGTGAATGATGAGTTCAATATCCATTGGGGGCCTCTGCATAATAATAATAATAATAATAATAATAATAATAATAATAATAATAATAATAATTAGTAATGAGATAAAAGACATGCATTCAAACCTAAAGTCAAACTAATCTTTGAATGTTGATTCATTTTCAATCAGCTGTAAAGAACACAATAGAGCAACCCCCTGAGACTGGAGGAGCGTGGGAGCGCACTCCAGCACCAGAGAGAACATTGTGCAGTTTTCTGATTCTATTAAATCTATATGGGCTTACAGGAAAGAAAACAATGAAAGCTTGAGATTACAGAGGAGGGCTGGCAGCTGATATGGAAGAATACTCGTAGTGACTCTGGTGAAGTGGCATTACAATGAACACAGTCCAAGACGTTCAATGCAGTGTTCTGGATGCCAGTACAATTACATGAGATCATGCATATGAAATGCTGGACATCATTAATTAGAAATAATAGACTTTTACAATGTACAAGGACTGTAACTATATGTATTGTGTAAGCAGCTGTACAGTAATCATCAGTGTTAAATAAACCTGAGTAATACAAATAGAAAAACAGATTCCCTTCAATTATATCTTTTACCTATTTCTGTTACCACGTCGCCCCCTGCAGCTCATTTCCATTACTACAGCACTCGAGCTGGTAGAAGAGAAGGCAGAGTGCTTTTTGCCAGGTGCTGCAGTGGGATTGTATCACTGTGTTTGCTCGCTGAGCAGAAGTACAGGGCACTGTCACCCGGCTCCAGTTTCTTAATCTTTAAAGATCCCTTGTCTACTGCAGATCTGTTGACTTCATATCTATCTTCATTGAAGTCCTCTTCAAATTGTGGTGCACTACCAGACAGTGAGAATACCAGTAACTGAATCCCTTGTCCTCTCAGCTGACGGTACCAGTACATTTGGTTGTAGTTAATGCCACCATCGTGCTCACAGAACATCCCTGCAGAACCTCCTGCTCCCTGCAAGAGGACCTGGGGGGTTTGAGAGACTCCAATCCCCTGACTGGAGCCTGCAACAGTAAAATAAAAAAGAAAGTGGAAATATGTGTGATAAATATCAGTGGAAATTATTGGTATTGAAAAGGAAATAAATCTCCCTTTCAAGATACCAAATTAAGAATAAACATACCAAGTAGAACCTAAAATGCCTGAACACCTGCTGATTTCATTTGTAGTTTTGTAAATTGAACAATTATTTAAATATAGTCACAGTTCATGGTTAATAATAGCTTTAAATATCAACCCTTTCATAAATATTACTTGTCAACATGTTTGTGTAATTGTCTCTGCTGCTGTAGAAGAAAGAAAGAAAGAAACTTCATGTAGTTGTTAACTATTCAGCAAAAATGACATCACAGAACATATTCCCTAGATCAGCCTCTTTCTTTCTTTCTTTCCTTCTGTGCTGCGTGTGCTCTTCAGCTGCTATTAATACAGGCAGCTTGGATGTCATGATATCATTCTAAAGCAGTCGTACTTGGCAGCCAGTGGTATAAAAAGAATAAAAGCAGCCTGGAGCTCATCTCTCCTGATAATGCCCTCCTGCAGTCCTTGCTGTGGAATTGTGAACACTCTGAGACACAGGGGCTGATTGTGTCAGGGTTTGCTGAAACGTTACAGGAAATGACACGACAACACAGCAAATAAATAGCAAATGAACCAGTCATGTGAAGGGCGGCCCACAATCACAAAAGTGTGTGCTGCAGATGGCAGGTGTTTCATATTCATGCCTGTATGAGTTCTCTGTGATGAGCTGATAGTGCTAGACAGTGAATTGAAGCAGGTGGTGAGATGACGTGTTCTCATGTCAGCGCTGAGAAGGTTGTGGGTAGGCAGGGTTATTGTAGAGGAGAGAGGTGATCTGCAGCACTGTGTATGCTGGCTGCACAGAAGTACACAGCACTGTCTTCAGCTGTTAAATTGGAGATGGTTAAAGAACCTGCCTTACTCCCATCTCCAGTTAAATTGAATCTTTTCTTAAACTTCTCTTCTGGTTTTACATCTTTATAGTTAAGATATCCAATCAGTTCCAAAGCTCCTTTCCTTGTTTGCTGATACCAGTACATTTGTTTATAGTTGCTATCATCATGAGAGCAGTTGAGTTCAGCAGAGCGTCCAGGACTCTCAAACAGTGAAGGAGGGGACTGGCGAACGTTGATGCCATCTGATAAATCTGTGGACAGAGAGAGGATAAAAAGTATTGCAATTACAACCAATTACAAACTCGTCTATATAGAAAACACTACAATCTGATTTGGAAACAAATACTAATCCTGATATCAGAATGAATCTGTCTTCTTTGTCTATTCATATTGCACAGAATTAAAAATATGTAACTGTTTAGTGTCAGTCTTGTAGCTATTTGGCTTCATATTCTTTGGAGGTTCTTACCTGGGAGACACAGCAGCAATGCCGTGAACACAATAAAAACTCCAGCCATCTTCACGTGCCTGTGCTGGAGAGAGAGGATCAGCACAGCAGGCCTGCCCGGGGTTTCATTGCAAAGATACAGGAAGTGACATCACAGCAACAAGGTGAAGCAAATGAATGATGAGTTAAAATATCCCTTGGGGGCCTCTGCATAAAAATATAATAATAATAATAATAATAATAATAATAATAATAATAATATTTAGTAATGAGATAAAAGACATGCATTCAAAACTAAAGTCAGACTAATATTTGAATATGGATTCATTTTCAATTAGCTACAAAGAACACAATAGAGCAACCCCCTGAGACTGGAGGAGCGTGGGAGCGCACTCCAGCACCAGAGAGAACATTGTGCAGTTTTCTGATTCTATTAAATCTATATGGGCTTAGAGGAAAGAAAAACAATGAAAGCTTGAGATTACAGAGGAGGGCTGGCAGCTGATATGGAAGAATACTCGTAGTGACTCTGGTGAAGTGACATTACAATGAACACAGTCCAAGACATTCAATGCAGTGTTCTGGACGCCAGTACAATTACATGAGATCATGCATATGAAATGCTGGACATCATGTTGACACCACACTTTGGGTCTGGATAAGACTTCATTAGAAATAATAGACTTTTACAATGTACAAGGACTGTACCTACATGTATTGTGTAAGCAGCTGCACAGTAATCATCAGTGTTAAATTAACATGAATAACACAAATAGAAAAACAGATTCCCTTCAATTATATCTTTTACCTATTTCTGTTACCATGTCGCCCCCTGCAGCTCACTTCCATTACTACAGCACTAGAGCTGGTAGAAGAGAAGGCAGAGTGCTTTTTGCCAGGTGCTGCAGTGGGATTGTATCACTGTGTTTGCTCGCTGAGCAGAAGTACAGGGCACTGTCACCCGGCTCCAGTTTCTTAATCTTTAAAGATCCCTTGTCTACTGCAGATCTGTTGACTTCATATCTATCTTCATTGAAGTCCTCTTCAAATTGTGGTGCACTACCAGACAGTGAGAATACCAGTAACTGAATCCCTTGTCCTCTCAGCTGACGGTACCAGTACATTTGGTTGTAGTTAATGCCACCATCGTGCTCACAGAACATCCCTGCAGAACCTCCTGCTCCCTGCAAGAGGACCTGGGGGGTTTGAGAGACTCCAATCCCCTGACTGGAGCCTGCAACAGTAAAATAAAAAAGAAAGTGGAAATATGTGTGATAAATATCAGTGGAAATTATTGGTATTGAAAAGGAAATAAATCTCCCTTTCAAGATACCAAATTAAGAATAAACAAACCAAGTAGAACCTAAAACGCCTGAACACCTGCTGATTTCATTTGTAGTTTTGTAAATTGAACAAGTATTTAAATATAGTCACAATTCATGGTTAATAATAGCTTTAAATATCAACCCTTTTATAAATATTACTTGTCAGCATGTTTGTGTAATTGTCTTGTCTCTGCTGCTGTAGAAGAAAGAAAGAAAGAAACTTCATGTAGTTGTTAACTATTCAGCAAAATGACATCACAGAACATTTTCCAAATATCAGCCTCTTTCTTTCTTTCTGCCTTTCTTTCTTTCTTTCTTTCTTTCTTTCTTTCTTTCTTTCCTTCTGTGCTGCGTGTGCTCTTCAGCTGCTATTAATACAGGCAGCTTGGATGTCATGATATCATTCTAAAGCAGTCGTACTTGGCAGCCAGTGGTATAAAAAGAATAAAAGCAGCCTGGAGCTCATCTCTCCTGATAATGCCCTCCTGCAGTCCTTGCTGGGGAATTGTGAACACTCTGAGACACAGGGGCTGATCGTGTCAGGGTTTGCTGAAACGTTACAGGAAATGACATGACCAAACAGCAAATAAATAGACATGTGAAGGACAGCCCAATTGCACAAAAGTGTGTGCTGCAGATGGCAGGTGTTTCATATTCACTACTGTATGAATTGTCTGTGATGAGCTGATAGTGCTATACAGTGAATTGAAGCAGGTGGTGAGGTGACGTGTTCTCATGTAAGCGTAGGGAAGGCTGTGGGTAGGCAGGGTTATTGTAGAGGAGAGAGGTGATCTGCAGCACTGTGTATGCTGGCTGCACAGAAGTACACAGCGCTGTCTTCAGCTGTTACACTGGAGATGGTTAAAGAACCTGCCTTTTCTGCATCTCCAGTTAAATTGAATCTTTTCTTGAACTTCTCTTCAGGGAATACATCTTTATAGCTAAGATATCCAATCAGTTCCAAAGCTCCTTTCCTTGTTTGCTGGTACCAGTACATGCGGGTATAGCTGCTATCATCATGAGAACACTGGAGTTCAGCAGAGCGTCCAGGACTCTCAAACAGTGAAGGAGGGGACTGGTGAACGTTACCATCAGAGAAATCTGTGGACAGGGAGATGATTAGAAAGTGAAATTAAAAAAAGAAAGAAAAGAATAACATTGGTTAGGAAACAATAACTAGTAGTGTCAGATGTAGTCAAGTAAAAAACAAATCATTTGGAGGTTCTTACCTGGGAAACACAGCAGCAATGCCGTGAACACAATAAAAACTCCATTCATCTTCACGTGCCTGTGCTGGAGAGAGAGGAGCAGCACAGCAGGCCTGCCCGGGGTTTCATTGCAAAGATACAGGAAGTGACATCACAGCAACAAGGTGAAGCAAATGAATGATGAGTTAAAATATCCCTTGGGGGCCTCTATATAATAATAATAATAATAATAATAATAATAATAATAATAATAATAATAATAATAATAATAATAATAATTAGTAATGAGATAAAAGATATGGATTCAAAACCAAAGTCAACCTAATATTTGAATGTTGATTCATTTTCAATCAGCTACAAAGAACACAATAGAGCAACCCCCTGAGACTGGAGGAGCGTGGGAGCGCACTCCAGCACCAGAGAGAACATTGTGCAGTTTTCTGATTCTATTAAATCTATATGGGCTTAGAGGAAAGAAAAACAATGAAAGCTTGAGATTACAGAGGAGGGCTGGCAGCTGATATGGAAGAATACTCGTAGTGACTCTGGTGAAGTGACATTACAATGAACACAGTCCAAGACATTCAATGCAGTGTTCTGGACGCCAGTACAATTACATGAGATCATGCATATGAAATGCTGGACATCATGTTGACACCACACTTTGGGTCTGGATAAGACTTCATTAGAAATAATAGACTTTTACAATGTACAAGGACTGTAACTATATGTATTGTGTAAGCAGCTGTACAGTAATCATCAGTGTTAAATAAACCTGACTAATACAAATAGAAAAACAGATTCCCTTCAATTATATCTTTTACCTATTTCTGTTACCATGTCGCCCCCTGCAGTTCACTTCCATTACTACAGCACTAGAGCTGGTAGAAGAGAAGGCAGAGTGCTTTTTGCCAGGTGCTGCAGTGGGATTGTATCACTGTGTTTGCTCGCTGAGCAGAAGTACAGGGCACTGTCACCCGGCTCCAGATTCTTAATCTTTAAAGATCCCCTGGTTACTGCAGATCTGTTGACTTCATATCTATCTTTACTGAAGTCCTTTTCAAATTGTGGATCTTTATAAAACTCTGAGAATACCAGTAACTGAATCCCTTGTCCTCTCAGCTGACGGTACCAGTACATGTATCTGTAGCTGTTGTCCCCATCGTGCTCACAGAACATCCCTGCAGAACCTCCTGCTCCCTGCAAGAGGACCTGGGGGGTTTGAGAGACTCCAATCCCCTGACTGGGGCCTGCAACATAAAATACATTGGAAATATGAGAGACAGTGCAGATCACCAGAACTCAAAAAGGGACAAAAAACACCCTTTAGAGTTACAAAAGAAAGAATAAACAACCTCTCTGACGGGTTTATTTATACTTTTATACTTTAACAGCATTTTATTTCTCGATTTTCACTTCTCAATAAGAAAAGCTTTGATCACAGCTATTGACAAAGAATTTTTTTTCGGTAATTGAATTATCGTACACATTATTTTTTTAAAGACACAACGAAAATGTATGTGGTTTGTTCATGATAATTATTTTAAAAAAGAAAATAGCAACACAAAAGTAATACAAATACATTTTAAAACATTTTCTATCAGACTGATCTTTCTTTCACAGGTTTAATTCTCTGCTGCGTGTGCTCTTCAGCTGCTATTAATACAGGCAGCTTGGATGTCATGATATCATTCTAAAGCAGTCGTACTTGGCAGCCAGTGGTATAAAAAGAATAAAAGCAGCCTGGAGCTCATCTCTCCTGATTTACAGTATTTGATTGTGTAACTTCACTGTTCTTCTGCCTATAGTAAGATGTACAGTGTATTGCTTTATGAAACCAAGGAAAGGCTGTTGCAGGTTTCTGATTACGAAGAACAGAGACCTCTTACTACTCTGATGTAAGAAAATCATTCACTACTTCTATTCATGTATTAAGAGTACATTAGCTGGTGATGTGAAACGTATTAAAAGCACAAACCACAATAACATTTTTTTTTTACTTTCTTTGATTATAATTAATTGATTTATTATTTGCTCAACCTGGCTGTGATTTAAAAAAAAAAACTAAACTAAACAAATCCACTTAGTTCATAAAACAAGCCTAAAGGCTTGAACAGCTTTTAAATTGACAACACCACAATCCAACCATTTGAACGTTGTTTGGATTCTCTATGATCGGGCTCATCACCAATCTCATCTCATGGTGCCCTCTGCTGGACTCTTTGAGTATGACACACAAATGCGTGTGCTCACATCTCTTCAAGGCTCAGCTGTTTCCTGTGTAAGACCGAGGGTTTGCTGTTGAAAGAAGCTGCTGTTCTGAGTCGGAGGGTTTGCTGTTGAAAGAAGCTGCTGTTCTGAGTCGGAGGGTTTGCTGTTGAATGAATCTGCTTTTCTGAGTCGGAGGGTTTGCTGTTGAAAGAAGCTGCTGATCTGGTTCTGGACACAGTGCTGAGTCCTCCTGTATCAGTGAGTTCACTGACCACACACAGACACACTGCACTCTCTTCAGCCTCCACATTCAGCACACTTCTTCCACTCAGACCTCGTCACTTCAACCCCGAGGTAAAGCCGTCCTCATAGTTTGGGTCGCTGTTAGGGGTGGCTATCAGCTGTGGACCTGTTGGTACCAGAACATCCAGTCATGAACGGTTTGGTTCTGGCAACAGAGGTACCAGGTGTGCTGAACACAAAAAAGCCCCCCCGCTATTCTTCTCACCCACACCGATCATGAGCACCCCCAGAGGTTTCAAAACCAACTACACCCCACTGAGGGAGGAAGGAACACAGATTTCCTTTGCCACTAACATTCACCTTTCCTAGATTTCCTTTATACCAAACCCCTAACATATAAGAATCCTCACAGACCACATCATACCATAAGAATACATTGAGAGTCAAAACCTTTATCAAATAAATAATATCGTTCATTTAGGATTTACTGTATATCATAATATCTTTTGAGTGTTTTATTTATTCATGGATGTCTGCTGCCAATACTGTAATACATGATTCTAGTTGTTGTTTTACTTTCTATTGTTAGAAACTTTACACTGCAAAACCAACTCATAACAACACAGACCCCTTACTAAGATAAGCTGACACAGTGTCAGTGGTTTGAAGCAGGTGGAGTGATGATGTGTTCTCATGTATGTGCAGGGAAGGTTGTGGTAGGCAGGGTTATTGTAGAGGAGAGAGGTGATCTGCAGCACTGTGTATGCTGGCTGCACAGAAGTACACAGCACTGTCTTCAGCTGTTAAACTGGAGATGGTCAAAAAGCCCTTCTCTGTTGCTTTCCCAGTCACTTTGAATCTTTCTTTAAACTTTTCCTCAGGGTTTACCGTTTCATAGCTAAGATAACCAATCAGATCCAATGCTCCTTTCCTTGTTTGCTGGTACCAGTACATGTATTGATAGTTGCTATCATCATGAGAGCACTGGAGTTCAGCAGAGCGTCCAGGACTCTCAAACAGTGAAGGAGGGGACTGGATAATCTTGATACCAGCTGAGAAATCTGTGGACAGGGAAAGGATAAAAATGATTGCAATTAAAAAATAATGAGAAAGACTGCCAGAAATCAATAATATGTTTCCCCCAAAAAAATACAGTATTTTAGTGTCATTGCTGTTACTATCTGGTCTGCTATTTGGAGGTTCTTACATGGGAGACACAGCAGCAATGCCATGAACACAATAAAAACTCCAGCCATCTTCACGTGCCTGTGCTGGAGAGAGAGGAGCAGCACAGCAGGCCTGCCGGGGTTTCATTGCAAATATACAGGAAGTGACATCAATTAGCTACTAGTTTTCAATTAGCTACAAAGAACACAAAAGAGCAACCCCCTGAGACTGGAGGAGCGTGGGAGCGCACTCCAGCACCAGAGAGAACATTGCGCAGTTTTCTGATTCTATTAAATCTATATGGGCTTAGAGGAAAATAAAACAATGAAAGCTTGAGATTACAGAGGAGGGCTGGCAGCTGATATGGAAGAATACTCGTAGTGACTCTGGTGAAGTGGCATTACAATGAACACAGTCCAAGACATTCAATGCAGTGTTCTGGACGCCAGTACAATTACATGAGATCATGCATATGAAATGCTGGACATCATGTTGACACCACACTTTGGGTCTGGATAAGACTTCATTAGAAATAATAGACTTTTACAATGTACAAGGACTGTAACTATATGTATTCTGTAAGCAGCTGTACAGTAATCATCAGTGTTAAATAAACCTGAATAATACAAATAGAAAAACAGATTCCCTTCAATTATATATTTTACCTATTTCTGTTACCACATTGCCCTCTGCAGCTCACTTCTATTACTACAGCACTAGAGATGGTAGAAGAGAAGGCAGAGTGCTTTTTGCCAGGTGCTGCAGTGGGATTGTATCACTGTGTTTGCTCACTGAGCAGAAGTACAGGGCACTGTCACCCGGCTCCAGATTCTTAATCTTTAAAGATCCCTTGGTTACTGCAGATCTGTTGACTTCATATCTCTCTTCATTGAAGTCCTTTTCATATTGTGGTGCACCACCAAACACAGAGAATACCAGTAACTTAATCCCTTGTCCTCTCAGCTGACGGTACCAGTACATTTGGGTGTAGGTGCTGTCCCCATCGTGCTCACAGAACATCCCTGCAGAACCTCCTGCTCCCTGAAAGAGGACCTGGGGGGTTTGAGAGACTCCAATCCCCTGACTGTGGCCTGCAAAATAAAAATAATAAAAAGTGGAAATATGTGAGATAAATATAGAACCTAAAACGCCTTGAAAACCTACTGATTTAATTTGTATTTTTGTAAATATAGTCACATTTCATGGTTAAAAATAGCTTTAAATATCAACCCTTTTATAAATATCACACGTCAGTGTAATTCTATTGTCTCTGCTGTTGTTGAAGAAAGAAAGAAAGAAAGAAAGAAAGAAAGAAAGAAAGAAAGAAAGAAACTTCATGTAGTTGTTAACTATTCAGCAAAAATGACAACACAGAATATATTCCCTAGATCAGCCTCTTTCTTTCTTTCTTTCCTTCTGTGCTGCGTGTGCTCTTCAGCTGCTATTAATACAGGCAGCTTGGATGTCATGATATCATTCTAAAGCAGTCGTACTTGGCAGCCAGTGGTATAAAAAGAATAAAAGCAGCCTGGAGCTCATCTCTCCTGATAATGCCCTCCTGCAGTCCTTGCTGTGGAATTGTGAACACTCTGAGACACAGGGGCTGATTGTGTCAGGGTTTGCTAAAACGTTACAGGAAATGACACGACCACACTGCAAATAAATAGCAAATGAACCAGTCATGTGAAGGACAGCCCACTTGCACTAAAGTGTGTGCTGCAGATGGCAGGTGTTTCACACTCACTCCTGTGTGAGTTCTCTGTGATTAGCTGATAGTGCTAGACAGTGAATTGAAGCAGGTGGTGAGATGACGTGTTCTCATGTAAGCGCAGGGAAGGTTGTGGCTAGACAGGGTTATTGTAGAGGAGAGAGGTGATCTGCAGCACTGTGTATGCTGGCTGCACAGAAGTACACAGCACTGTCTTCAGCTGTTACACTGGAAATGGTTAGAGATCCTGCATTTTCTGCATCGCCAGTTAATTTGAATCTTTCCTCAAACTTCTCTTCTGGTTTTACATCTTTATATCTAAGATATCCAATCAGTTCCAAAGCTCCTTTACTTGTTTGCTGGTACCAGTACATGTAGGAATATCTGCTATCACCGTGATAGCATTGGAGTTCAGCAGACTGTCCAGGACTCTCAAACAGTGAAGGAGGAGACTGGACAATGTTACCATCAGAGAAATCTGTAGACAGGGAGAGGATTAGGAAGTGAAATTAAAAAAGAATGAAAAAAAAAAAAAAAACTAATTGTGTCAGGTGTAATTTAAAAAAAAATGTTATTAAGTAAAAAAACAAATCCTTTGGAGGTTCTTACCTGGGAGACACAGCAGCAATGCCGTTAACACAATAAAAACTCCAGCCATCTTCACGTGCCTGTGCTGGAGAGAGAGGAGCAGCACAGCAGGCCTGCTCGGAGTTGCAAAGATACAACATGACAAGACAGGAAGTGACATCACAGCAGAAGGTTAAGCAAAAGTGTTGTTTGTCAGCAAGTTGCCAGGATGTTGTAACTATGTCAAGTTGTACACATTCACAACTTCTTAAACTCAACCTCTCTAAATCTGACCTTCTCTACTTTCCTTCTGCTTCCTCTCCCTCCTATGACCCTCCATCTCAGTCTCCCTTGCCTCTATCACTCTCGCTCCATCTCCTTCTGCTAAAAACAGCCTAGGTGTTACTCTTGACCCCTTCCCCTCCTTCTCTCAACACATCTCCTCCCTGTCACGCACTTGCTGCTTCTTTCTTAGCAACATCATAAGAATCTGTCCTTTCCTCACTACTTACTCCACCCAACTCCTGGTCCAAACTCTTGTGCTCTCCAGATTGTACCGCTGTAACTGTCCCCTTGCTGGTCTCCCTGCTTCGGCAATCCGCCCCCTTCAGCTCATTCAAAATTCTGCTGCTCGTCTTGATTTCTCCCAACCTCACTACTCTCATGCTACCCCTCTGCTTCACACTCTCCACTGGTTATCTATCTCTGCTCACATTCAATTCAGGACCCTTGTTCTTGCCTGTCACTCTCTCCGCCACACTGCCTCTTCCTACCTCCAATCCCTCATGTCTCCCTACATCCCCTCTCACCCTCTCCGCTCCTCCTCTACTGGTTGACTGGTCATGCCTTCACTCCACTCTTCATTCTCCCATTCCCACTCCTTCTCTTCCCCATCCCCTCTGTGGAGGAACCAGCTACCGGAGAACTTCAGGACTGCTCCGCCTCTCACTGTCTTCCACCACCTCTAGACCCTCCTGTTTAGACTGCACTTGTAGATCTCTTGATCCACCCCTCCTACTATTCACTGGACTTGCCCGACCTGAGCATCATGTTACTGGATTCTCAGCTGATGCACTATCCTTGCAATATGAATTTGAATTGTGGTTTGTCACACTTGAGAATTATTGTATTTCTTGTTCTTATTGTATGACTTATATTGTAACACTTGAATGTATTTGTATTTGCTTGCGATTTGTAAGTCGCCCTGGATAAGGGCGTCTGCTAAGAAATAAATAATAATAATAATAATAATAATAATAATAATAATAATAATAATAATATGGCACTCCTATGATGTCATTGTAGATACAAATTGTTTTAATACTAGCTTGTTACTTCTTATTTTATATTGTATTCTAGTAGTATTTGCAATCACTGTTAACTATACTTTATTTAAATATTGTTCTTGCACTGTAACCTTGTATTACCCTGTATCACCTGTAAGTCGCCTTGCATAAAGGCCTTTGGAAACATTATTATTTGTTTTGAAATATTGCCCTCTGCTGGTCCTTCTTATTACAACATACCAGTAGTCCCTCAAGAGCTCAAGGGTTAGATTGGAAAAGCCAGGTGGTGAGATGCCGTGGTCTCAACACTGGAAAGGCTGTGGGTATGAAGGGTTTTTGTAGAGGAGAGAGGGGATCTGCAGCACTGTGCTTTCTTGGCTGCACAGTAGTAAATGGCGCTGTCTTCCTTTGCTAAACTAGAGATGGTTAAAGTGCCTTTCTGAGTTGTTTGTTTTGTGAAAGTGAATCGTGTTTTAAAATCATCTTCATATGTTGCTGCTTGTGTCATGTAAGCAGATCCGATCAGTTTGAAAGCTCCTTCTCCTCTTGATTGCTGATACCAGTACATGTAGTTATAGCTGCTATCATCATGATGGCACTCAAGCACTGCAGACTGCCCAGGTCTTTCACCCACTGGAGGGGACTGCTCAATACTGATGCCCTCCGAGGGATCTGTACAGAAAGAAAGGGAAGATTACATTCAAATAAATGAACAGAAATAACAGAGACCAACAAACTAGAACTAGAAAAGTGGAATGAGTTTCAAACTGGATTCACTGAATCAAAACAGACTTTACAAAATATTTAAACAACTCGGGACTGAAAGCTTTGAACGGGGCTCAATATATCAATTGCATCTATTCAGTGTGTTTCTTCTTTAACAATCTTTCTTTCAGTGTAATACAGGGGATCTTACCTGGGAGACAGAGCAGGAATGCAGTTAAGACAACGAATACTCCAGCCATCGTGTAGAGAGAATACAAACCAGCATGATACTCACAGCACTACATGGGAGTGGAGTTACACAGGAAATGACAACAGCAGGCAGTGCAAAAGGGAAGGTTGTTATTCTATTGTATGACAAGTGGAACCCATTGCTCCCATTGATGTGCACTAGGGTTCCACACAGATGCTACAATAATCTATGTGGTTTATTTACAGTATTTGATTGTGTAACTTCACTGTTCTTCTTAGCAGATTTATTTCTTAGCAGATGCCCTTATCCAGGACGACTTACAAGATATCAAATTATTTTTACATACAATTACCCATTTATACAGTTGGGTTTTTACTGGAGCAATCTAGGTAAAGTACCTTGCTCAAGGGTACAGCAGCAGTGTCCCCACCGGGGATTGAACCCATGACCCTCCGGTCAAGAGTCCAGAGCCCTAACCACTACTCCACACTGCTTCTGCCTATAGTAAGATGTACATTGTGTTGCTTTATGAAACCAAGGAAAGGCTGTTGCAGGGTTCAGATCATCAAGAACAGAGACCTCCTACTACTTTGATGTTAGAAAATTATTCACTACTTCTATTCATGTATTAAGAGAACATTAGTGGGTGACATGAAATGTATTAAAAGCACAAAACACAATACACTTTTTTGTTTTTACTTTCTTTGATTATAATTAATTGATTTATGGTGTACTCAACCTGGCTGTGATTTAAAAAAAAACATAAAACAAGCCTAAAGGCTTGAACAGCTTTTAAATTGACATCACCACAATCCAACCATTTGAACGGTGTTTGGATTCTCTATGAATGGGCTCATCACAAATCTCGTCTCATGGTGCCCTCTGCTGGACTCTTTGAGTATGAGACACAAATTCATGTCGCTCACATCTCTTCAAGGCTCAGCTGTTTCCTGTGTAAGACCGAGGGTTTGCTGTTTAAAGAAGCTGCTGTTCTGAGTCGGAGGGTTTGCTGTTGAAAGAAGGTGCTGTTCTGCGTCGGAGGGTTTGCTGTTTAAAGAGTCCTCCTGTATCAGTGAGTTCACTGACCACACACAGACACACTGCACTCTCTTCAGCCTCCACATTCAGCACACTACTTCTTCTCAGAGCTCGTCACTTCAATCCCGAGGTAAAGACGTCCTCATAGTTTTGGGTCGCTGTTAGGGGTGGCTATCAGCTGTGGACCTGTTGGTACCAGAACATCCAGTCATGAACGGTTTGGTTCTGGCAACAGAGGTACCAGGTGTGCTGAACACAAAAAAGCCCCCCCGCTATTCTTCTCACCCACACCGATCATGAGCACCCCCAGTGGTTTCAAAAACCAACTACACCCCACTGAGGGAGGAAGGAACACAGATTTCCTTTGCCACTAACATTCACCTTTCTAAGATTTGCAAAACCAATTCATAACAACACAGCCCCCTTACTAAGATAAGCTGACATGGTGTCAGTGGTTTGAAGCAGGTGGAGAGATGATGTGTTCTCATGTATGTGCAGGGAAGGTTGTGGTAGGCAGGGTTATTGTAGAGGAGAGAGGTGATCTGCAGCACTTATGCTGGCTGCACAGAAGTACACAGCGCTGTCTTCAGCTGTTAAATTGGAGATGGTCAAAAAGCCCTTCTCTGTTGCTTTTCCAGTCACTTTGAATCTTTCTTTAAACTTTTCCTCAGGGTTTACCGTTTCATAGCTAAGATAACCAATCAGATCCAATGCTCCTTTACTTGTTTGCTGGTACCAGTACATGTATTGATTGCTGCTGGCATCATGAGAGCAGTTGAGTTCAGTAGAGCATCCAGGACTCTCAAACAGTGAAGGAGGGGACTGGACAATGTTGATACTATCAGAGAAATCTGTGGACAGACACAGGATAAAAAACAATTACACTTACAAATTATTAGAAAGACAGCAAATAATAAAACAACAAAATCTGATTTGGAAATAATTGTCACATAATAATATTACAGAAAACAAAAAAAATGTAGTAGTTTAGTGTCAGTCTTATTTGTAGCTATTTGGCTTCAAATCCTTTGGCGGTTCTTACCTGGGAGACACAGCAGCAATGCCGTGAACACAATAAAAACTCCAGCCATCTTCACGTGCCTGTGCTGGAGAGAGAGGGGCAGCACAGCAGGCCTGCCCGGGGTTTCATTGCAAAGAAACAGCATGACAAGACAGGAAGTGACATCAGCGCAGAAGGGGACGCAAGTGTGTAAAAGTCAATGTTACCAGGATGTTGTAACTATGTCAGAATGTCTCTCATCCCCATGGTAAGTAGCACAACTGTGCTGATTGATTAATTCATTATCTATCTATCTCTAACCACATTTTTACTTCAATTAGCTTGTACTACAAGGACAATGCATCAGCCACAACTGTGACAATAGGATGTGGGGCTACGATGGGCAGTCAGGAAGGCACAGACACTGCAAGGTGCTTGCAATATTCTGGAGGGATAATGAACATTCCTCAGTGATTATCACCTCTGTTTCATGTGAGTATCGCTGCAGTCACCATGATGGCAGACTGTCCTAGTGTTTTACTCAGTGAAGGAGGGGCTGGTCAGCAATGATACTGGGTCTGTGTACATAGGCAGTTGTGATGGAGAAATGCAATTCTGTCTCTGACTGTAGTAAGAGATGCTGTTTTCCCATCACTCAGCCAGAATGCGGTTCTCAGCCCACAGTAGTTTAAAAACGAAACTGCAAACTAAAAAATGATTAACTGCCTTTTTTGGACAGATAAAACTACCCCATGAATGAATGTTTATTCAACCTGTGTGGATAGCGGGGTGCACACTGCTGGTAAAGTGAACTTGTAACTTTATTTAAGAGTGCAGGTAACGCATGTCTACTTGTTCTCTGTGGCAGGCTGTTGTCTGTGTGGAAAGGGGAGAGTGCACCTGAGGCTCCTGCTTGATATGCACGGTTCTTTCGATGCAATTGAAACTCCTGGAACTATATGTATTGTGTAAGCAGCTGTACAGTAATCATCAGTGTTAAATAAACCTGAGTAATACAAATAGAAAAACAGATTCCCTTCAATTATATCTTTTACCTATTTCTGTTACCACGTCGCCCCCTGCAGCTCATTTCCATTACTACAGCACTAGAGCTGGTAGAAGAGAAGGCAGAGTGCTTTTTGCCAGGTGCTGCAGTGGGATTGTATCACTGTGTTTGCTCGCTGAGCAGAAGTACAGGGCACTGTCACCCGGCTCCAGATTCTTAATCTTTAAAGATCCCTTGTCTAATGCAGGTCTGTTGACTTCATATCTATCTTCATTGAAGTCCTTTTCAAATTGTGGTGCACTACCAGACAGTGAGAATACCAGTAACTGAATCCCTTGTCCTCTCAGCTGACGGTACCAGTACATGTATCTGTAGTCTAAGCCACCGTCGTGCTGACAGAACATCCCTGCAGAACCTCCTGCTCCCTGCAAGAGGACCTGGGGGGTTTGAGAGACTCCAATCCCCTGACTGGGGCCTGCAACATAAAAATAAAAAAGAAAGTGGAAATATGTGAGATAAATATCAGTGGAAATTATTGGTATTGAAGAGGAAATGAATCTCCCTTTCAAGATACCAAATTAAAAATAAACAAACCAAGTAGAACCTAAAATGCCTGAACACCTGCTGATTTCATTTGTAGTTTTGTAAATTGAACAATTATTTAAATATAGTCACAGTTCATGGTTAATAATAGCTTTAAATATCAACCCTTTTATAAATATTACTTGTCAATATGTTTGTATAATTGTCTGTCTCTGCTGCTGTAGAAGAAAGAAAGAAAGAAAGAGACTTCATGTAGTTGTTAACTATTCAGCAAAAATGACAACACAGAACATATTCCAAATATCAGCCTCTTTCTTTCTTTCCTTCCTTCTGTGCTGCGTGTGCTCTTCAGCTGCTATTAATACAGGCAGCTTGTATGTCATGTTATCATTCTAAAGCAGTCGTACTTGGCAGCCAGTGGTATAAAAAGAATAAAAGCAGCCTGGAGCTCATCTCTCCTGATAATGCCCTCCTGCAGTCCTTGCTGTGGAATTGTGAACACTCTGAGACACAGGGGCTGATTGTGTCAGGGTTTGCTGAAACATTACAGGAAATGACAGGACCACACAGCAAATAAATAGCAAATGAACCAGTCATGTGAAGGACATCCCACTTACACAAAAGTGTATGCTGCAGATGGCAGGTGTTTCATATTCACTCCTGTGTGAGTTCTCTGTGATGAGCTGATAGTGCTAGACAGTGAATTGAAGCAGGTGGTGAGATGACGTGTTCTCATGTAAGCGCAGGGAAGGTTGTGGGTAGGCACGGTTATTGTAGAGGAGAGAGGTGATCTGCAGCACTGTGTATGCTGGCTGCACAGAAGTACACAGCACTGTCTTCAGCTCTTACACTGGAGATGGTTAAAGAACCTGCCTTTCTTGCATCTCCATTTAAATTAAAACTTTTCTTAAACTTCTCTTCTAGGTTTACATCTGTATAGCTAAGATATCCAATCAATTCCAAAGCTCCTTTCCTTGTTTGCTGGTACCAGTACATCTGGTTATAGTTGCTAATATTATGAGAACACTGGAGTTCAGCAGAGTGTCCAGGACTCTCAAACAGTGAAGGAGGAGACTGGTGAACATTACCGTCAGAGAAATCTGTGGACAGGGAGAGGATTAGAAAGCAAAATTTAAAAAAGAAAGAAAACAATAACATTGGTTAGGAAACAATAAGTAATAGTAACAGATGTAATTTCTTTGTTTTAATTTTTTATCAAGTAAAAAATAAATCCTTTGGAGGTTCTTACATGGGAGACACAGCAGCAATGCCGTGAACACAAAAACTCCAACTCCAGCCATCTTCATTTGCCTGTGCTGGAGAGAGAGGAGCAGCACAGCAGGCCTGCCCGGGGTTTCATTACAAAGATACAGGAAGTGACATCACAGCAGAAGGTGAAGCAAATAAGTTGCCAAGATGTTGTAACTATTTGTTTTGCAACATCCGAAGAATCCGACCCTTCCTCACCAACTACGCTACCCAGCTCCTGGTCCAGGCCCTGGTATTCTCCCGCCTAGACTACTGCAACTCCCTCCTGGCTGGCCTCCCTGCGTCCGCCACCCGTCCGCTCCAGCTCATCCAGAACTCTGCTGCCCGCCTGGTGTTCTCTCTGCCTCGCTTCGCCCACGCTACTCCACTACTCCGCTCGCTCCACTGGCTCCGCTCCGCCTGCACTAGAAGACTGGCTCTACCTCCGCTACGCTCCCCTGCCTCCCGAGCCCGCTCCTTCTCCACCCTTGCTCCGCAGTGGTGGAATGACCTCCCTACAGATGTCAGGACTGCCCAGTCCCTGACCACATTCCGGCGCCTCCTTAAGACTCACCTCTTCAAACAGCACCTGTAGAACTCCTCTGTTGTATCCTGGGACACTATCACCCTTCATTTAAATGTGCTTTATTTTGCTCTTATCTGCCCCCATTTTACTGCATTTAATCCTGTACTTCAGAATATTGTAATCTGCCAAGTGTTTAAGCTGTAGTATTTTGTACTTAATCATATCCTGATGTAACTATCACTATTTAATCATATCCTGATGTAACTATCACTATTATCTGCTGTATTATTGAATTGTGGTTTGTCACACTTGAACAAAAATGATTGTATTTCTTGCTCTTATTGTATTACTTGTATTGTAACACTTGAATGTATTTGCTTGCGATTGTAAATCACCCTGGATAAGGGCGTCTGCTAAGAAATAAATAATAATAATAATAATAATAATAATAATAATAATAATAATAATAATAATAATAATAATAATAATGTTGCCCTCTGCTGGTCACTTTTTAATACAACATACCAGCAGCCCTCAAGGGCTCAAAGATTAGATTGAAAAAGCCAGGTGGTGAGATGACGTGTTCTCAAGTAAACATTGACAAGGCTGTGGGTAGGCAGGGTTATTGTAGAGGACACAGGGGATCTGCAGCACTGTGCTTTGCTGGCTGCACAGTAGTAAATGGCGCTGTCTTCCTTTGCTAAACTAGAGATGGTTAAAGTGCCCCTCTCTGCTTGTTTAGTGAAAGTGAATCGTGTTTTAAAATCATCTTCATAGGTTGCTGCTTGTGTCTTGTAAGCAGATCCGATCAGTTTGAAAGCTCCTTCTCCTCTTGGTTGCTGATACCAGTACATGTAGCTATAGCTGCTATCATCATGATGGCACTCAAGCACTGCAGACTGCCCAGGTCTTTCACCCACTGGAGGGGACTGCACAATATTGATGCCCTCCGAGGGATCTGTACAGGGAATGCAAAACAGTTAGGGAGGATTACAAAGAAATAAAATAACAGAAATAACACACCCTATTCAAAAGAGACCAACAAAAAACTAGAAACGTGGAATGAATATCAAACTGGATTCACTGAATCAAAACAGACTTTAAAAAGTATTTAAACAACTCGGGACTGAAAGCTTTGAACGGGGCTCAATATATCAATTGCATCTATTCAGTGTGTTTCTTCTTTAACAATCTTTCTTTCAGTGTAATACAGGGGATCTTACCTGGGAGACAGAGCAGGAATGCAGTTAAGACAACGAATACTCCAGCCATCGTGTAGAGAGAATACAAACCAGCATGATACTCACAGCACTACATGGGAGTGGAGTTACACAGGAAATGACAACAGCAGGCAGTGCAAAAGGGGAGGTTGTTATTCTATTGTATGACAAGTGGAACCCACTGCTCCCATTGATGTGCACTAGGGTTCCACACAGATGCTACAATAATCTATGTGGTTGTTGATACTGTAAATGGTAAGGATACCCTGTCATAAACTGCTGCATCTGCTATCACAGTGGAAATGTGAATGAGCTTGTTTAAGTGACATCACTATAAATATTGCAAGGGAGCAGGTCAGTTGTTACCGTGGATTGCAAGATGGCAGAAATTAAAGCACCTGTTTTAGAATACCCTTACTGTAAAAACTATACTAAAGTTAAACATGAAGAACAAGTGAGCTGCTTAAATGCCTAACTGAATAAATACCCTTCCTTTTTTTGATCCCAGCTATGTCCAAAGACAACGCGTCTGTCCTCCACATTAATAAACATAGTTGGTGAACTGGATGTCATGAGCCAGCTCAATCACCCAAAACAGCACAACATCATATATACCAACAAGTTATTGATGCCCTGTCAGAACTGACCAAATAAAATTACAAATGAACGTATTGATTGTGTTTTAATGTTTGCATCATTAATGTTTTACACAACAGTAAATCCAAGACAACTTAATAGAAAGGAGATAATCTCTGACAGCACGATCCTCCTCAGATCGCTGCTGTCCAGTTGAAACTGGAGGCTGAGGTAACCTTCACAGTTGCCAAGTCTGCTTATAATAAGCAGGATTGGGCTTGTTTTTTTTGAGAATCGCGGGTTGGAATTTGCATAATCACCCATCTTCTAACATGGGTTGCACTTGTTTTGAAAGGCAGTGCTGCTTCTTTTTCTCGTGAGTCGGCAGCACTGGTAACCTTCCCTGTCTGTCTCACAGCCAGCCACTGATTACTGAACACCTCATTTTGTTGTTGACAAGAGTTTGTGCAGGATACAGCAGGCAGTGGTAATTTTGGGAATGAACTAATGCTGCACTTCAGTCCGTTTCATGTGCCCACTACCCATATTTGCTTCCTCAGCAGCTGTCAGTCATCTGGACAGGTAGGGTTTCTAAGTCAGGGTAGTATACGCAGCGTTACCTGATCCCTTATATGCTGTATTGCCTGAATGAAAGGGACATTTTTATATCTCAGCCATGGTGATCTGCAGTACCTGTTGGTCAGTTTCATTTTATACCTCCGAGTTCATTTTTAATTAATGAGTTGTAAGACCAAAACAATTTGGTTAAGAGCAGTAAAACACATTATTAACCAAGCAGGCACGAGGTATTTTGCTTTATTACAGCAGCTTAGATTCACTCGTGTACCAGTTCTCTGCGCATGGAAACCACATTTTCACAAGTAATCTTCAAAAACAATTGACATATCAACCACCATCTTTCCCATTCATTTATTTCTTAGTAGACAGTCTTATCCAGGGTGACTTACAATTGTTACAAGATATCACATTATTTTTATATACATTTACATTATTTTTTTTTTACATATTATTTTTTACATACAATTCCCCATTATTTTTTACATACAATTCCCCATTTATACAGTTGGGTTTTTACTGGAGCAATCTAGGTAAAGTACCTTGCTCAAGGGTGCAGCAGCAGTGTCCCCCACCTGGGATTGAACCCACGACCCTCCGGTCAAGAGTCCAGAGCCCTAACCACTACTCCACACTGCATTTGCATAACGTCGAGTGAAAAGCCCGGTTTACTCGAGTGAAATAAACTGAGCGAATAGAAACACCAAAAAATATTTTACACGACATTTTTCTCGAGCTAAAAAATAACACATGTGGAAACTCCACCAATGTCTCTCATCCCCATGGTAAGGAGAACAGGGGTTGACTGTGTCCAGGTGCTGATTGGTTAATTGATTATCATGCTTGCAATGTTCTGGAGGGATAATGAACATTCCTCAGTGATTATCACCTCTGTTTCATGTGAGTATCGCTGCAGTCACCATGATGGCAGACTGTCCTAGTGTTTTACTCACTGAAGGAGGGGCTGGTCAGCACTGATACTGGGTCTGTGTACATAGGCAGTAATGAAAAAGAAACAAGAAAATATGAAGAAAAATAATCATGAAATACAATAAGAATCATTCTGTAGGTGTGTTTTGTGTCACTCTTTGTATCATTTAGAGATTTGCACACTGGAGACACAGCAGAAAAGCAGGGAATGCAACTGAAACTCCAGCCGTGTTGACGTCTCGGGCTGGAGAGAGAGGAGCAGCACAGCAGGCCTGCCCGGGGTTTCATTGCAAAGATACAGGAAGTGGCATCACAGCGGAAGGTGAAGCAAATGAATGATGAGTTAAAATATCCCTTGGGGGCCTCTGCATAATAATAATAATAATAATAATAATAATAATAATAATAATAATAATAATAATATTTAGTAATGAGATAAAAGACATGGATTCAAAACTAAAGTCAGACTAATATTTCAATGTTGATTAATTTTCAATTAGCTACAAAGAACACAATAGAGCAACCCCCTGAGACTGGAGGAGCGTGGGAGCGCACTCCAGCACCAGAGAGAACATTGTGCAGTTTTCTGATTCTATTAAATCTATATGGGCTTAGAGGAAAGAAAAACAATGAAAGCTTGAGATTACAGAGGAGGGCTGGCAGCTGATATGGAAGAATACTCGTAGTGACTCTGGTGAAGTGGCATTACAATGAACACAGTCCAAGACATTCAATGCAGTGTTCTGGACGCCAGTACAATTACATGAGATCATGCATATGAAATGCTGGACATCATGTTGACACCACACTTTGGGTCTGGATAAGACTTCATTAGAAATAATAGACTTTTACAATGCACAAGGACTGGAAATATATGTATTGTGTAAGCAGCTGTACAGAAATTACAGGTGTTAAATAAACCCGAGTAATACAAATAGAAAAAGAGATTCCCTTCAATTATATCTTTTTCCTATTTCTGTTACCACATTGCCCCCTGCAGCTCACTTCCATTACTACACCACTAGAGATGGTAGAAGAGAAGGCAGAGTGCTTTTTGCCAGGTGCTGCAGTGGGATTGTATCACTGTGTTTGCTCGCTGAGCAGAAGTACAGGGCACTGTCACCCGGCTCCAGTTTCTTAATCTTTAAAGATCCCTTGTCTACTGCAGATCTGTTGACTTCATATCTATCTTCATTGAAGTCCTTTTCAAATTGTGGTGCACTGCCAGACAGTGAGAATACCAGTAACTGAATCTCTTGTCCTCTCAGCTGACGGTACCAGTACATTTGGTTGTATTCAAAGCCACCATCGTGCTCACAGAACATCCCTGCAGAACCTCCTGCTCCCTGCAAGAGGACCTGGGGGGTTTGAGAGACTACAATCCCCTCACTGGGGCCTGCAAAATAAAAAAAAATAGTGGAAATATGTGAGATAAATATCAGTGGAAATTATTGGTATTTAAAAAGGAAAATAAATCTCCCTTTCAAGATACCAAATTAACAATAAAGAAGAAAAATAGAATCTTAAAAGCCTTGAAAAGCTATTGATTTCATTAGTAGTTTTGTAAATATAGTCACAGTTCATGGTTAATAATAGCTTTAAATATCAACCCTTTTATAAATATTACTTGTCAACATGTTTATGTAATTGTCTTGTCTCTGCTGCTGTAGAAGAAAGAAAGAAAGAGACTTCATGTAGTTGTTAACTATTCAGCAAAATGACAACACAGAACATATTCCAAATATCAGCCTCTTTCTTTCTTTCTTTCTTTCCTTCTGTGCTGTGTGTGCTCTTCAGCTGCTATTAATACAGGCAGCTTGTATGTCATGATATCATTCTAAAGCAGTCGTACTTGGCAGCCAGTGGTATAAAAAGAATAAAAGCAGCCTGGAGCTCATCTCTCCTGATAATGTCCTCCTGCAGTCCTTGCTGTGGAATTGTGAACACTCTGAGACACAGGGGCTGATTGTGTCAGGGTTTGCTGAAACATTACAGGAAATGACACGACCACACAGCAAATAAATAGCAAATGAACCAGTCATGTGACGGACGGCACACTTACACAAAAGTGTGTGCTGCAGATGGCAGATGTTTCATATTCACTCCTGTATGAGTTGTCTGTGATGAGCTGATAGTGCTAGACAGTGAATTGAAGCAGGTGGTGAGATGACGTGTTCTCATGTAAGCGAAGGGAAGGTTGTGGCTAGGCAGGGTTATTGTAGAGGAGAGAGGTGATCTGCAGCACTGTGTATGCTGGCTGCACAGAAGTACACAGCGCTGTCTTCAGCTCTTACACTGGAGATGGTTAAAGATCCTGCCTTACTCCCATCTCCAGTTAAAATGAATCTTTTCTTAAACTTCTCTTCTGGTTTTACATCTGTATAGCTAAGATATCCAATCAGATCCAAAGCTCCTTTCCTTGTTTGCTGGTACCAGTACATCTGGTAATAGTTGCTAATATTATGAGAGCACTGGAGTTCAGCAGACTGTCCAGGACTCTCAAACAGTGAAGGAGGAGACTGGCGAACGTTACCATCAGAGAAATCTGTGGACAGGGAGAGGGTTAGGAAGAGAAATTAAAAAAGAAAGAAAAAAATAACATTGGTAACGAAACAATAACTAATACTAGCAGATGTAATATCTTGTTTTTTTAATTTTTTATCAAGTAAAAAATAAATTCTTTGGAGGTTCTTACCTGGGAGACACAGCAGCAATGCTGTGAACACAATAAAAACTCCAGCCATCTTCACGTGCCTGTGCTGGAGAGAGAGGAGCAGCACAACAGGCCTGCCCGGGGTTTCATTGCAAAGATACAGCATGACAAGACAGGATGTGACATCACAGCAGAAGGTTAAGCAAAAGTTTTATATGTCAGCGAGTTGCCAGGATGTTGTAACTATGTCAGAATGACTTTCAGTTATCTCGAGTTGGACACATTCACATCTTCTTAAACTCAGCCTCTCTAAATCTGACCTTCTCTACTTTCCTTCTGCTTCATCTCCCTCCTGTGACCCTCCATCTCAGTCTCCCTTGCCTCTATCACTCTCGCTCCATCTCCTTCTGCTAAAAGCCTAGGTGTTACTCTTGACCCCTCCCTCTCCTTCTCTCAGCTCTTCTCCTCCCTGACACGAACTTGCTGCTTCTTTCTTAGCAACATCATAAGACTCCGTCCTTTCCTCTCTACTTACTCCACCCAATTCCTGGTCCAAGCTCTTGTACTCTCCAGATTGTACCACTGTAACTGTCCCCTTGCTGGTCTCCCTGCTTCGGCAATCCACCCCCTTCAGCTCATTCAAAATTCTGCTGCTCGTCTTGATTTCTCCCAACCTCGCTACTCTCATGCTACCCCTCTGTTTTGCACTCTCCACTGGTCACCTATCTCTGCTCACACTCAATTCAAGACCCTTGTTCTTGTCTGTGACTCTCTCCGCCACACTGCCCCCTCCTATCTCCAATCCCTCTTTTCTCCCTACACCCCCTCTCACCCTCTCCGCTCCTCCTCTACTGGCTGACTGGTCATGCCTTCACTCCACTCTCCATTCTCCGAGCCCGCTCCTTCTCTACCCTAGCCCCTCTGTGGAGGAACCAGCTACCGGAGAACTTCAGGACTGCTCCGCCTCTCACTGTCTTCCACCACCTCAAGACCCACCTGTTTAGACTGCACTTGTAGATCTCTGGATCCACCCCTCCTACTATGCACTGGACTTGCCTGACCTGAGCATCATGTTACTGGATTCTCAGCTGATGCACTATCCTTGCAATTTGGCACACTTATGATGTCATTGTAGATACAAATTGTTTTAATACTAGCTTGTTACTTCTTATTTGATATTGTATTCTAGTAGTATTTGCAATCACTGTAAACTATACTTTATATAAATATTGTTCTTGCACTGTATCCTTGTATTACCCTGTATCACCTGTAAGCCGCCTTGCATAAAGGCCTTTGGAAACATTATTATTTGTTTTGTAATATTGCCCTCTGCTGGTCCTTCTTATTACAACATACCAGCAGTCCCTCAAGAGCTCAAGGGTTAGACTGGAAATGCCAGGTGGTGAGATGACGTGTTCTCAACACTGGCAAGGCTGTGTCTACGAAGAGTTTTTGTAGAGGAGAGAGGGGATCTGCAGCACTGTGCTTTGCTGGCTGCACAGTAGTAAATGGCGCTGTCTTCCTTTGTTAAATTAGAGATGGTTAAAGTGCCCCTCTCAGTTGCTTGTTTAGTGAAAGTGAATCGTGTTTTAAAATCATCTTCATAGGTTGCTGCTTGTGTCATGTAAGCAGATCCGATCAGTTTGAAAGCTCCTTCTCCTCTTGATTGCTGATACCAGTACATGTAATAATAGCTGCTATCATCATGATGGCACTCAAGCACTGCAGACTGCCCAGGTCTTTCACCCACTGGAGGGGACTGCTCAATACTGATGCCCTCAGAGGGATCTGTACAGAAAGAAAGGAAAGATTACATACAAATAAATGAACAGAAATAACAGAGACCAACAAACTACAACTAGAAAAGTGGAATGTGTTTCAAACTGGATTCATTAAATCAAAACAAACTTTACAAAATATTTAAACAACTCGGGACTGAAAGCTTTGAACGGGGTTCAATATATCAATTGCATCTATTCAGTGTGTTTCTTCTTTAACAATCTTTCTTTCAGTGTAATACAGGGGATCTTACCTGGGAGACAGAGCAGGAATGCAGTTAAGACAACGAATACTCCAGCCATCGTGTAGAGAGAATACAAACCAGCATGATACTCACAGCACTACATGGGAGTGGAGTTACACAGGAAATGACAACAGCAGGCAGTGCAAAAGGGAAGGTTGTTATTCTATTGTATGACAAGTGGAACCCACTGCTCTCATTGATGTGCACTAGTGTTCCAAACAGATGCATCAATAATCTATGTGGTTGTTGATGCTGTAAATGGTAAAGATACCCTGTCATAAACTGCTGCATCTGCTATCACTGTGTAAATGTGAATGAGCTTGTTTACCCTTAAGTGACATCACTATAAATATTGCAAGGGAGCAGGTCAGTTGTTACTGTGGATTGCAAGACGGCAGAAAGTAAAGCAGCTGTTTTAGAATACCCTTGCTGTAAAAACTATGCTAAAGTTAAACACGAAGAACAAGTGAGCTGCTTAAATGTCTAACTGAATTAATGCCCTTTCATTTTTTAATCCCAGTTATGTCCAAAGACAACGCGTCTGTCCTCCACATTAATAAACATAGTTAGTGAACTGGATGTCATGATCCAGCTCAATCGCCCAACACAGCACAACAACATATATACCAACAAGTTATTGATGCCCTATCAGAACTGATAAAATAAAATTACAAATGAACGTATTGATTGTGTTTGAATGTTTGCATCATTAATATTTAACACAACAGTAAATCCAACACTTAATAGAAAGGAGAGAATCTCTGACAGCACGAGCCTCCTCAGATCTCTGCAGTCCAATTGAAACTGCCGGCTGAGGTAACCTTCACAGTTGCCATGTCTGCTTATAATAAGTGGGATTGGGCTTGTTTTTTTTGAGAATCGCGGGTTGGAATTTGCATAAACACCCATACTCAGTCCATTTCATCAGTATCCGCCAGCTCCCTTTCAAGTGCCCACTACCCGTATTTGCCCAAGCGTGGTGTTGAATGCTTCCTCAGCAGCTGTCAGTCATCTGGACAGGTAGGGATTTTAAGCCAGGGTAGTATACACAGCATCACCTGATCCCCTATATGCTGTATTGCCTGAATGAAAGGGAAATATATATAACGTCTTCGCCGGTTTTCAGCCATGGTGATCTGCAATACTTGTTGGTCAGTTTCATTTTATACCTCCGAGTTCATTTTAAATTTATAAGTCGTCAGGTAAAGTAGTTGAGACAGTATTCACTACTAACGACTAGACACCCCACTAATGACATTTGAAAAACAATTTGGGTAAGAGCAGTAAAACACATTATTAACCAACCAGGCACGAGGTGTTTTGCTTTATTACAGCAGCTTAGATTCACTCGTGTACCAGTTCTCTGCTCATGGAAACCACATTTTCACAAAATATCACTAGTAATCTTCAAAAACAGCACAAGTACTTTACGCATAGCTAATTTACATATCAACACCCACCCTTCCCATTCATTTGCATGACGTCGGGTGAAAAGCCCGGTTTACTCGAGTAAAATAAACTGAGCAAATGGAAACCCAAAAAAGCATTTTACACGAGACATTTTTCTCAAGCAAATGTCTCGAGCTAAAAAAGAACACACATGGAAACTCCACCAATGTCTCTCATCCCCATGGTAAGGAGGACAGGGGTGGACTGTGTCCATGTGCTGATTGGTTAATTGATTACCATGCTTGCAATGTTCTGGAGGGATAATGAACATTCCTCAGTGATTATCACCTCTGTTTCATGTGAGTATCGCTGCAGTCACCATGATGGCAGACTGTCCTAGTGTTTTACTCAGTGAAGGAGGGGCTGGTCAGCACTGATACTGGGTCTGTGTACATAGGCAGTGTGACAGGGTCTTACGTCACTTGTGTGGATAGCCACTGTGTTTAGCAAAACAGAGAGACAACTGGGGGTGGATTTGAAACGCCGGCACAGGCGCGCAGGTTTTATTCACAAACAAACAGAAAACGAAAGTAAAATAAAGGTGGTCATGTGACGTTACCAGCGATGCTAACGCATAGAGGACTAGTACATTTAACCTGACGGACACTCGATCAAGACCCGCCCACCTGCTGATTGAGGTCCAGCCCAGCCAATCACCTGCTGCCCTTCCCCTCAACCAAGCCTAGCAGGCAGCAAGTCTCAATCGAGCGTCCGTCTGTAAACAATAATTCAATTAAACAAATCAGCTCCCAAAATGACACAAAATAAACCCATTCCCCATACAAATTATATCAACACTAAACACACACATGCAGGGCAATCGCCCTGCTACAGGCAGTAATGAAAAAGAAACAGCAAATATGAAGAAAAAAAATCATGAAATACAATAAGAATCATTCAGTAGGTGTGTTTTGTGTCACTCTTTGTATGATTTAAAGATTTGCACACGGGAGACACAGCAGAAAAGCAGGGAATGCAACTGAAACTCCAGCCGTGTTGACGTCTCGGGGCTGGAGAGAGAGGAGCAGCACAGCAACACTGCCCTGCATTGAGTCTCATGAATACCACAAGACAGGAAATGACAACACAGCAGGTGCTGGTGCCAATAAACCACGTTGAAAAAGCCAGGTGTTGAGATGAAGTGTTCTCATGCAAGGTGTAGCTAGGAAAAGTTATTGTAGTGGAGAGAGGAGATCTGCAGCACTGTGTATGCTGGCTGCACAGAAGTACACAGCACTGTCTTCAGCTGTTACACTGGAGATGGTTAAAAAGCCCTTCTCTGTCGCTTTTCCAGTCATTTTGAATCTTTCTTTAAATTTTTCTTCAGGGTATATTTCACCATACTGATACCCAATCAGTTCCAAAGCTCCTTTCCTTGTTTGCTGGTACCAGTACATGACGTTATAGCTGCTACAGTGCCTTGCGAAAGTATTCGGCCCCCTTGAACTTTGCGACCTTTTGCCACATTTCAGGCTTCAAACATAAAGATATGAAACTGTAATTTTTTGTGAAGAATCAACAAGAAGTGGGACACAATCATGAAGTGGAACGAAATTTATTGGATATTTCAAACTTTTTTAACAAATAAAAAACTGAAAAATTGGGCGTGCAAAATTATTCAGCCCCTTTACTTTCAGTGCAGCAAACTCTCTCCAGAAGTTCAGTGAGGATCTCTGAATGACTAATGATGATAAATAGAATCCACCTGTGTGTAATCAAGTCTCCGTATAAATGCACCTGCACTGTGATAGTCTCAGAGGTCCGTTTAAAGAGCAGAGAGCATCATGAAGAACAAGGAACACACCAGGCAGGTCCGAGATACTGTTGTGGAGAAGTTTAAAGCCGGATTTGGATACAAAAAGATTTCCCAAGCTTTAAACATCCCAAGGAGCACTGTACAAGCGATAATATTGAAATGGAAGGAGTATCAGACCACTGCAAATCTACCAAGACCTGGCCGTCCCTCTAAACTTTCAGCTCATACAAGGAGAAGACTGATCAGAGATGCAGCCAAGAGGCCCATGATCACTCTGGATGAACTGCAGAGATCTACAGCTGAGGTGGGAGACTCTGTCCATAGGACAACAATCAGTCGTATACTGCACAAATCTGGCCTTTATGGAAGAGTGGCAAGAAGAAAGCCATTTCTTAAAGATATCCATAAAAAGTGTCGTTTACAGTTTGCCACAAGCCACCTGGGAGACACACCAAACATGTGGAAGAAGGTGCTCTGGTCAGATGAAACCAAAATCGAACTTTTTGGCAACAATGCAAAACGTTATGTTTGGCATAAAAGCAACACAGCTCATCACCCTGAACACACCATCCCCACTGTCAAACATGGTGGTGGCAGCATCATGATTTGGGCCTGCTTTTCTTCAGCAGGGACAGGGAAGATGGTTAAAATTGATGGGAAGATGGATGGAGCCAAATACAGGACCATTCTGGAAGAAAACATGATGGAGTCTGCAAAAGACCTGAGACTGGGACGGAGATTTGTCTTCCAACAAGACAATGATCCAAAACATAAAGCAAAATCTACAATGGAATGGTTCACAAATAAACATATCCAGGTGTTAGAATGGCCAAGTCAAAGTCCAGACCTGAATCCAATCGAGAATCTGTGGAAAGAACTGAAAACTGCTGTTCACAAATGCTCTCCATCCAACCTCACTGAGCTCGAGCTGTTTTGCAAGGAGGAATGGGCAAAAATTTCAGTCTCTCGATGTGCAAAACTGATAGAGACATACCCCAAGCGACTTACAGCTGTAATCGCAGCAAAAGGTGGCGCTACAAAGTATTAACTTAAGGGGGCTGAATAATTTTGCACGCCCAATTTTTCAGTTTTTTATTTGTTAAAAAAGTTTGAAATACCCAATAAATTTCGTTCCACTTCATGATTGTGTCCCACTTGTTGTTGATTCTTCACAAAAAATTACAGTTTCATATCTTTATGTTTGAAGCCTGAAATGTGGCAAAAGGTCGCAAAGTTCAAGGGGGCCGAATACTTTCGCAAGGCACTGTATCACCGTGATAGCACTGGAGTTCAACAGAGCGCTCAGGACTCTCAAACAGTGAAGGAGAGGACTGGATAATCTTGATACCAGCTGAGAAATCTGTGGACAGGGAAAGGATAAAAATGATTGCAATTAAAAAATAATGAGAAAGACTGCCAATCAATAATATGTTTCCCCCCAAAAAATACAGTATTTTAGTGTCATTGCTGTTACTATCTGGTCTGCTATTTGGAGGTTCTTACATGGGAGACACAGCAGCAATGCCGTGAACACAATAAAAACTCCAGCCATCTTCACGTGCCTGTGCTGGAGAGAGAGGAGCAGCACAGCAGGCCTGCCCGGGGTTTCATTGCAAATATACAGGAAGTGACATCAATTAGCTACTAGTTTTCAATTAGCTACAAAGAACACAATAGAGCAACCCCCTGAGACTGGAGGAGCGTGGGAGCGCACTCCAGCACCAGAGAGAACATTGTGCAGTTTTCTGATTCTATTAAATCTATATGGACTCAGAGGAAAGAAAACAATGAAAGCTTGAGATTACAGAGGAGGGCTGGCAGCTGATATGGAAGAATACTCGTAGTGACTCTGGTGAAGTGGCATTACAATGAACACAGTCCAAGACATTCAATGCAGTGTTCTGGACGCCAGTACAATTACATGAGATCATGCATATGAAATGCTGGACATCATGTTGACACCACACTTTGGGTCTGGATAAGACTTCATTAGAAATAATAGACTTTTACAATGTACAAGGACTGTAACTATATGTATTGTGTAAGCAGCTGTACAGTAATCATCAGTGTTAAATAAACCTGAATAATACAAATAGAAAAACAGATTCCCTTCAATTATATATTTTACCTATTTCTGTTACCACATTGCCCTCTGCAGCTCACTTCTATTACTACAGCACTAGAGATGGTAGAAGAGAAGGCAGAGTGCTTTTTGCCAGGTGCTGCAGTGGGATTGTATCACTGTGTTTGCTCACTGAGCAGAAGTACAGGGCACTGTCACCCGGCTCCAGATTCTTAATCTTTAATGATCCCTTGTCTACTGCAGATCTGTTGACTTCATATCTATCTTCATTGAAGTCCTTTTCAAATTGTGGTGCACTACCAAACATAGAGAATACCAGTAACTGAATCCCTTGTCCTCTCAGCTGACGGTACCAGTACATGTATCTGTAGTCTAAGCCACCGTCGTGCTGACAGAACATCCCTGCAGAACCTCCTGCTCCCTGCAAGAGGACCTGGGGGGTTTGAGAGACTCCAATCCCCTGACTGGGGCCTGCAAAATAAAAAAAAAAAAGAATGTGGAAATATGTGTGATAAATATCAGTGGAAATTATTGGTATTGAAAAGGAAATAAATCTCCCTTTCAAGATACCAAATTAAGAATAAACATACCAAGTAGAACCTAAAATGCCTGAACACCTGCTGATTTCATTTGTAGTTTTGTAAATTGAACAATTATTTAAATATAGTCACAGTTCATGGTTAATAATAGCTTTAAATATCAACCCTTTTATAAATATTACTTGTCAACATGTTTGTGTAATTGTCTTGTCTCTGCTGCTGTAGAAGAAAGAAAGAAAGAGACTTCATGTAGTTGTTAAAGATTCTGCAAAAATGACAACACAGAACATATTCCAAATATTAGCCTCTTTCTTTCTTTCTTTCGTTCTGTGCTGCGTGTGCTCTTCAGCTGCTATTAATACAGGCAGCTTGGATGTCATGATATCATTCTAAAGCAGTCGTACTTGGCAGCCAGTGGTATAAAAAGAATAAAAGCAGCCTGGAGCTCATCTCTCCTGATAATGCCCTCCTGCAGTCCTTGCTGTGGAATTGTGAACACTCTGAGACACAGGGGCTGATTGTGTCAGGGTTTGCTGAAACGTTACAGGAAATGACAGGACCACACAGCAAATAAATAGCAAATGAACCAGTCATGTGAAGGACAGCCCACTTGTACAAAAGGCAGGTTTTCATTTTCACTCCTGTGTGAGGTCTCTGTGATGAGCTGATAGTGCTAGACAGTGAATTGTAGCAGGTGGTGAGATGACGTGTTCTCATGTAAGCGCAGGGAAGGTTGTGGCTAGGCAGGGTTATTGTAGAGGAGAGAGGTGATCTGCAGCACTGTGTTTGCTGGCTGCACAGAAGTACACAGCGCTGTCTTCAGCTGTTACACTGGAGATGGTTAAAGAACCTGCCTTACTCCCATCTCCAGTTAATTTGAATCTTTTCTTAAACTTCTCTTCTGGTTTTACCTCTGTATAGCTAAGATATCCAATCAGTTCCAAAGCTCCTTTCCTTGTTTGCTGGTACCAGTACATCTGGTAATAGCTGCTATCATCATGGGAACACTGGAGTTCAGTAGAGTGTCCAGGACTCTCAAACAGTGAAGGAGGGGACTGGAGAACCTTGATGCCATCTGATAAATCTGTGGACAGAGACAGGATAAAAAGTATTGCAATTACAACCAATTACAAACTCGTCTAGATAGAAAACACTACAATCTGATTTGGAAACAAATAGTAATCCTGATATCAGAATACATCTGTCTTCTTTATCTATTCATATTGCACAGAATTAAAAACATGTAACTGTTTAGTGTCAGTCTTGTAGCTATTTATCTTCAATTCCATTGGAGGTTCTTACCTGTGAGACACAGCAGCAATGCCATGAACACGATAAAAACTCCAGCCATCTTCACGTGCCTGTGCTGGAGAGAGAGGAGCAGCACAGCAGGACTGCCCGGGGTTTCATTGCAAAGATACAGCATGACAAGACAGGAAGTGACATATGTCAAAAAAGTGTTATATGTCAGCAAGTTGCCAGGATGTTGTAACTGTGTCAGAATGTCTCTCAGCTATCTCAAGTTGGACACATTCACATCTTCTTAAACTCAACCTCTCTAAATCTGACCTTCTCTACTTTCCTTCTGCTTCCTCTCCCTCCTGTGACCCTCCATCTCAGTCTCCCTTGCCTCTATCACTCTCGCCATCTCCTTCTGCTAAAAGCCTGGGTGTTACTCTTGACCCCTTCCCCTCATTCTCTCAACTCTTCTCCTCCCTGACACGCACTTGCTGCTTCTTTCTTAGCAACATTATAAGACTCCGTCCTTTCCTCTCTACTTACTCCACCCAATTCCTGGTCCAAACTCTTGTGCTCTCCAGATTGTACCACTGTAACTGTCCCCTTGCTGGTCTCCCTGCTTCGGCAATCCACCTCCTTTAGCTCATTCAAAATTCTGCTGCTCGTCTTGATTTCTCCCAACCTCGCTACTCTCATGCTACCCCTCTGTTTTGCACTCTCCACTGGTTACCTATCACTGCTCACATTCAATTCAAGACCCTTGTTCTTGTCTGTGACTCTCTCCGCGACACTCCCCCCTCCTATCTCCAATCCCTCTTTTCTCCCTACACCCCCTCTCGCCCTCTCCGCTCATCCTCTACTGGTTGACTGGTCATGCCTTCACTCCACTCTCCATTCTCCCGAGCCCGCTCCTTTTCATCCCTAGCCCCTCTGTGGAGGAACCAGCTACCGGAGAACTTCAGGACTGCTCCACCTCTCACTGTCTTCCACCACCTCTAGACCCTCCTGTTTAGACTGCACTTGTAGATCTCTTGATCCACCCCTCCTACTATGCACTGGACTTGCCTGACCTGAGCATCATGTTACTGGATTCTCAGCTGATGCACTATCCTTGCAATATGGCACTCCTATGATGTCATTGTAGATACAAATTGTTTTAATACTAGCTTGTTACTTCTTATTTGATATTGTATTCTAGTAGTATTTGCAATCACTGTAATCTATACTTTATTTAAATATTGTTCTTGCACTGTAACCTTGTATTACCCTGTATCACCTGTAAGTCGCCTTGCATAAAGGCCTTTGGAAACATTATTATTTGTTTTGAAATATTGCCCTCTGCTGGTCCTTCGTATTATAACATACCAGCAGTCCCTCAAGAGCTCAAGGGTTAGACTGGAAAAGCCAGGTGGTGAGATGACGTGTTCAAGGTTGTGGTTGTGAAGGGTTTTTGTAGAGGAGAGAGGGGATCTGCAGCACTGTGCTTTGCTGGCTGCACAGTAGTAAATGGCGCTGTCTTCCTTTGCTAAATTAGAGATGGTTAAACTGCCTTTCTCAGTTGTTTGTTTAGTGAAAGTGAATCGTGTTTCAAAATCATCTTCATAGGTTGCTGCTTGTGTCTGTAAAGCAGATCCGATCAGTTTGAAAGCTCCTTCTCCTCTTGATTGCTGATACCAGTACATGTAGTTATAGCTGCTATCATCATGATGGCACTCAAGCACTGCAGACTGCCCAGGTCTTTCACCCACTGGAGGGGACTGCTCAATACTGATGCCCTCCGAGGGATCTGTACACGGAATGCAAAACAGTTAGGGAAGATTACACAGAAATAAAATAACAGAAATAACACACCCTATTCAAAAGAGACCAACAAAAAACTAGAAACGTGGAATGAATATCAAACTGGATTCACTGAATCAAAACAGACTACAAAAAGTATTTAAACAACTCGGGACTGAAAGTTTTGAACGGGGCTCAATATATCAATTGCATCTATTCAGTGTGTTTCTTCTTTAACAATCTTTCTTTCAGTGTAATACAGGGGATCTTACCTGGGAGACAGAGCAGGAATGCAGTTAAGACAACGAATACTCCAGCCATCGTGTAGAGAGAATACAAACCAGCATGATACTCACAGCACTACATGGGAGTGGAGTTACACAGGAAATGACAACAGCAGGCAGTGCAAAAGGGAAGGTTGTTATTCTATTGTATGACAAGTGGAATCCACTGCTCCCATTGATGTGCACTAGGGTTCCACACAGATGCTACAATAATCTATGTGGTTGTTGACACAGTAAATGGTAAAGGGTTTGCCACTTTCTCATGCTGATATGATTTATTTTCTGGGCTTTTCCAAAATTAACCTTAGTTATGACAATGCCTCCTACCACACTTGTCAGTGCTTTTACACTTCACTAAGCTGGTTGAGGAGTTCCAATCAACTAAACCCTCACTAATGATGAGAAGCACCTACTTAACTATTAGTTAACTAATGGGCATGTTAGGAATTAGTGGAGAAATAAAACTGAAGTTAAGTGTTAAGGAAACCTGATGCTGCAGTGTGAGGTGGTGTTGGAGGCTCAGAAGGGTGCAGACTGTAAGTGTGCACTCTCAGTGTGAGGTGGTGTTGGAGGCTCAGAAGGATGCAGACTGTAAGTGTGCACTCTCAGTGTGATGTGGTGTTGGAGGATCAGAAGGGGGCAGACACTGTAAGTGTGCACTCTCTAACACAGCTGTGTTACTGTGGCAGTCTAGTTATTGTCAAAGTCCCAGATGCAGACAGAGCACTGTGCATCTCTCTTAGCACAGTAATACACGGCACTGTCTTCAGGCTTAATACCCTTCACAGTCAGGAACAGAGATGAATCTTTACGTTCAGCTGTGAATCGACTCTCAAAATATGGCTCCTTCGTCTCTGTTTGATGATAGAAATACACAATGAGCTGGAGCTCTTCACCTCTTTGCTGTCGATACCAGTATATTTCATTATAGCTCGTCGCTTTCTGGGAACAGTTTAGAGTCAATGATTGTCCTTCTTTAGTGATGACATCGGGGGACTGGTCAACTGCAAGACCTAAAGTAAAAAAAAAAAAAAAAATTCAAAGAAATTAATTCAAAACAAATAGTTTAAAGCTGTCATGGTCAATGACCATTTTTTTAAGATTTTTTTTTTTTGGTGTTTGACAAATTTAATGTTTGCAAAAACTTTCCCATTTTCAAAGTGTTCTTGATCATGAAATGTTGCATTGCTATGTACATTGACACTCTCAGCTAGAAGTTGGTCTGAATGATGACGTTATAGTTCTACTGTATATCTGCAGGTCGTGCTGTACTGCTCTTAGCCCAATGGTTCGATATGTATTTATTTGTAATTCAGTGATTCTTACCCAATGGTAGCAGCACAAGCAGGATTAAGAGAGACATTGTTCCTCTAGGAGACAGAGCAAGCGCATTCTGAAACTGCACACGAGCTGGAAGGACTCCTCAATCATTCTTATAGCGGGTGTCATTTATACAGGAAGTGACACGGGGCCCTATGGTAAAGAGAGTTCAAGGGAATGAAACAATCGCAACAGTATTCAAGAAGCAGGGCACAGTTCTGAGCGCTTCATGGAAGTTTACAGGAATACTGTGTCTCATCCACATGAAGTTTACAGGGATACTGTGTCTCATCCACATGAAGTTTACAGGGATACTGTGTCTCATCCACATGAAGTTTACAGGGATACTGTGTCTCATCCACATGAAGTTTACAGGGATACTGTGTCTCATCCACATGAAGTTTACAGGGATACTGTGTCTCATCCACATGAAGTTTACAGGGATACTGTGTCTCATCCACATGAAGTTTACAGGGACACTGTGCCTCATCCACATTTCCACAATATCTCATAGCCTTCCTGTTTTATATTCTGTTGTGTGTGTTCCCTCTCATTCTCTCTTGTCTCTGCATAGGTCATTATTTTACCACGCTTACTAACTATTCCAGCAGAAATTGCTTCTGAAAAGGATTGTGAGGAAGTTATATGAGGAAACATATTTTAATATTGCTTAATCCTCCTTTCTTGTAATGTGGCCATTTTTTTATTTACTGGTACACATTTTAGTTTTATAACTGTTAACAACTATGTTACTAACATGTTATCAAATGTATTTGTTGAGGTTATATAATATATAGTGATTTTTGTATACTTTGTGATCAAGTACAACTAACTTACATAGTGATTTTCAACTTTGAGCGAGTCATATAATAAATACAAATTTCAATTTGTTTAAAGGCATTTTGAACATTTTATTTAGCAGTATTCATTACACTTCATAAACAATAACTAACTGTAAAACTGTTCAGCACAGGCGCCTATCACCAGAACCAGCCTCCCAATAAGCATGAACCCAGCGGCAGTGTGGAGAAGAGGAGGTAGGGTCAAGTAACAATAATAGCATGTTCTAATCTACTTTCCTTCCAGAATAGAATATACTATTTTTTATTTACCAGTCATGCTGTGCCATCTGCTGTTTCCTGTCAATAAGACAATACATTT